>NC_088710.1:22764196-23081904 GCF_963576615.1 Watersipora subatra
AGATACGTTTTCATATAAAATTTACAGCATGCGCGCTAATTATTTTAGCCTTAGGTTTTCTCCCAAATATTTTGAAATTTGTTTGCTTTGGAGCTTGAACATAAACTCGAATCTTGGCTAAGCTGGAGCATGCGCATTGCAATTAGCAAAGCTCCAGAAACGCTTGGAAATGGATTAGGATTTTATGCGTCATAAATTCTTTAGGAAAAAGGAAAACCATGTGGAATAACGCCTCCACTAAATAAATTTGCTAGGGAGATAACAGTTCCGGTCGAGTTACCCGAATTGTTTTGGAGGATAAGTCTCATTTAAAGATGTAAAGTAAACAGGCGTTTGCTGTTTATATTTTCTTTTTGCTTCGATTTTTGATGTAATTCTCTGTTGCGTTTTTTGATGTTTAATTATCTATTTTTATAATTTTTAGTACTGTCTTTTAATCTTTAATGCTTCGGATGTTTTAAAAGTCAATCGTGCGAATTGTCTACTTTTGCTTTCTTTTTCCGTTATCATAAATATAAAACATTTATTAAAATTAAACACAATCTGTATATACCCGTTTCAATTTGTATTATGCAGTATACAGTACAGCTTTTGGTATAAAATGTTGAAATAAATACTTTACCGAAGTATATTCCAAATTTACCCAAGTTTTTTTGATCTTGGAACAAATTAAAATCTACATAATTTTATTTTATTGGAAAAATTTGTTTCGGATCTCAAAGAACTCAGTTAGCAACGCTAAAACAGTTCTGCTAGAACAGGTTCTACTGTAGGTTATTAAAAGCTATACGTTACAAAAAGTTATGAACTTTTAAATTTACAGTGGTTTAAACCCCTTATCCTCATGATATGAAGTTTGAAATTTCCAGCTGTTTGAAAAAGTTTGAAAACTTTTACATTTGTTTTTATTTTATCTCCTAATTTATTTCAATTACACAAAGCACTATTTTCATGATATGTAGTTTAAAGGTTAAAGTGGCAAATGTTGTTTAATGTTAAATACAAATCAATTTTCTGTCCAAAAAAATTTTTTCCCTGGCAACGCCGAGTAACACAGCTAGTACTTGTTAGATAACAGCTTATTCCCTTTGGTTTTAAATATGGGTAAAACTTTAGCACATTTCATTTTTGTGGGAAAACACATTGTTTTATGCTCATGTTGAATGAGTAGGCCAAATAATTTGATAGCTCATGTGAACAAGCTTTCACTAACTTCGCCGAAGTTCTAATCATGCCTTCTGCTTTGTGTTCATTTAGATTTCCAATAACTCTCTGAATAACTCTCTGAACAATACACTCATGGACGTCTACAAAATTAATCTTGGAATGTATTTATCCCTGACACTTGATGCTTTATATTTGTATTAGAAAAAGCTTACACAAGTCTGGTTCATATTTCTGTAAAGTAAGTGTTAAATTATGTAGCTATTTGTTTGTCATCAGTTATATCTCTAGAGTTAGAGTCTAAAAGCTCAGTAAATTCTTGGGTTGTACCTTGGTTTCGTCCACAATGATTATTTATTAAATTTCAAGGGTCATTAATTTTTAGTATTTCATGAGAATAATAATCAGCTTTTGCTTCTTTGATATGGGATTAAATTTTATAGTTAGCTTTTATGTAGTTATTTTTTAATTTAGGACTAAATGAATAAGCTCTGTACTTGTCAGATACGACGTCTTTCTTTTTTGTATCCAAATTAGGCTTCATAGTCCTCTAAAGGTTTTAAAGCTTTTGGGCTTGCAACAAGTTGGTTCCTCCATAGGAGCAATTTGGTAAAAATATTTTGTTCTTGTTCACGAAAAAGCCCTTTGTTTCCTTTTTGTGTCATTCAAACCTAGGTGTACGACCGATGTTGCTAGAATAATAAAAAATTCCTTGCACAGAAAATTTATCTTAGGTTAACACAAAAATAGTTACCACTAGTTGTGCTACCCGGCATTGCCCGGTAGTAAAAAAAGTCTTTGGACAGACAATTGATTTGTACTTAACATATAACAACATTTACCATTCTAACTTTCAAACTACATATCATGCGAGAAGTGTTTTGTGTAGTTGAAATAACTTAAGAGAGAAAATAAAGCAACTGTCAAGGTTTTCAGACTTTTTCAAACAACTACAACTTTCAAACTTCATATCATGAGGAAAAGGTTTTGTGCAGGACCACTGATTTAAAAATAAATAAAACAGCTGTAAAGGTTTTAAAACCAATGTAAATTTAAAATATCAAAACTTTCAGCGACTTATATTTTTTGATAACGTATAGTGGAACCTCAGTTCTCGAACACAGTCAGTTCCAGAAAGTAGTTCGAAAACCGAGTTGTTTGAGATCTGAAACAATTTTTCCTATTAAATTAAAATTACGTAAATTTTATTTCGATCCAAGGAAAGAAAAAAACTTTGGTGAAGTATTTTTTCAACATTTCACGCCATAAGCTGTACTTAGTAAGCTTGTAATAGTAGTTGCTGTTTTACACCATAAGCTGTACCTGTACCAGGGCGTTGCCCGGGTAATAAAAAAGCCATTGCACAGACAATTATGAAAACAGTTTAATCCACAAACCGCCAACCGGGCGCAAGAGTGGTTTTATTAACCCTTTGCCAAAATCTGTAGGTTTTTCGATTGCAACAAACTTGACATTGTTTTGAGTTCACTATTACGTTCAACTCATGAAACCTTCTGTATTGTACTTGAATTAACCAATCAAATGGGACCAGTAAATTTTCTACATATTGATACTAATAATGACTAGATAAAGTTGACTACACATGACCTTTTGGGATGTAGTTGGTTTCGCCACACATTTGAACGTATTTTTCCGAAGATGGTGGCGTGCCTATTTTATTTAGTAGCTAGTTTCTGGTGTGTGTGTAGCAACTGAGAACTTAGCTGATACAAAACCTATAATGAAATAAGCTAATTCGATGACCTAAATATCGTAGACCAGTAGAATTAGTAACCGGTACTCAAATGTTTATACAGCATTTAAAGGAAGGTAATAAGACAAGTTTTTAATTTCCCTTATTTGAAGCGTTTGAAACATTCATAATAATGTATCTGTAGCTGGACTTGATATTTTATTCTATCCAACATGAGCCAATACAAAATAAAATATATGCCAATAGAGCCGCGTAGGACTAAACTTTCATCACATTAGCCGATGTGAATAGGAGAGGTGGGGACATCATTTTGGGCAAGTCTGGGCATGTTTTTTAGCCTGAGCGTTTTCACCGCAATAAGTTTTTTCGATTTAATTCTTCAAATATCTTGACAATGAGATTGCCTAACTTAAAAAATAACCATATCAACTGATAATCAAAATAATTACTTTCTTTTAAAATCAACTCAAATTTGATGCGACCACATATTTTCCCAACATTATTATTTGAGCTATCTTTAAATATAAAATATTTGTTTATCTTGCATTGCCTAGCATTAAATATTAACTTATTTGGACTGGTGTGATAATTGCGAGAACTTTACAAATCTGTTGACAATGTCCTTCGGTAAAAGTTAAAACAATTTAAATTAGCATGCATAATGATATTTCAAAAAATTTGTAAAACCATTTGTACTATTTTCAAAAACCACTTGCTTTCGTTTAGTTATAATTTGCAGATTATTCGTACGATAGAATATATAAAAATATTATATAAAAATATCATTATATGAAGATTCTCTTTCTCATCAAATGTATCTGCTGTTTTAAATAACGCTCAAAAACGCTTTACATGTTAATGTTTGGCAGTTTGTTTGTTTGCTTTATTAACATTAAATAAATAACATAAAAAATTATAGAAAAATTAAGGTGCAATGAGGGCTGATATGCACAGTAGCATGCCATTTCGAGGCACAGAGACTGCATTTACAGATTGAATTGTTAGTAAAAAACATGTTTGTCTAAGCAAACTAAGTCAGAACAAATTTATTCCAGAGAGTCCAGCATATACCGCTTCAAAGCAGACCTAAAATTCTCATGACTATCAATTTCCATAAGCGAATTGGCAAGGAAATCCATGCTATGACACACAATGGACAACCTGTCTATGGCAACCAGTAGAAGAGGAGGGTGGAAAAGAAAAAGCAAATAAGGAATGACGAGTGTTGTAATCTGTTGACAAACTAGTTGATATTTAAATTGTGTGAAGGCTAAAAGACATATTCTTAGTTGATATAGTCGTTGTGTAAGCAAAACATGAGATTTTTTTAACAAATGATTTGATGGAAAATAAGAGTTTTCGTGATATATTATTCTAAGCAATTGATTTTAGATGACCAAAATTATGTTTAAGTAGCTCATCAGAGCATTTCGCCATGATTCCAAGCAATATACTTATATACTATTAATAAGACTATTATATAAAATTAAAAGAGGCATTTCTGTAAAAATCAATGACACCTGGTAAATTAGCCTTGAGCTTTGTCGTAGTAGTTTTATCAATTGTCAAACTATTCATTGTAATGGCTAAAAATTTCATACTATCCGTCATTTGTATGATTTGTCTAGTCATGGATATGTTTCTTTATAAATCCAAAATTATTTTGTGGATTATGAATAACTATGAATTTTTTTTCGAAAATATTCAATGTTAGTTTTGGTCACACTAATTTTTTATCACATTTAATTCTTTGTTAAATATTGCTCTATCTTTATTCAAGTTTTTAGTGGTATAAAATAACTTTGTATTATCGGAAAACAAAATAGTTTTAAATTTATCAGTACTCTTTGCATGACCAATTATATATAACAAAAATCATGTTGGTCCAAGGATGGATCCTTGGGGTACTCCACATTTAATTAATAGAGGTTGGGATATTTTCTGTGTTATTATAACACTTTGAAAACGATTTGAAAGATAATTTTGAATTAATTCTAAACTTGAATAAGAAAATTTATTTCTTTAAGCTTACTAATCAAAATAGAGACATCTATCATATCCAAAGACTTTGAGAAGTCAATGAGTACAACCGAAACAATAAGAATATTGTTTAAATCAGCAAAAGCGTCAATTGTAAACTCTATTGATGCTTTGCGAGTTCCTTTTCCTATCTGAAATCCAATTTGAGTTTTTGTAATATTTATTTAATAGCCTAATTTTGCATTTGTTGGTTTTGAGATGCTCAAAAACTTGTGAAAAAACCGGCAGAATAGAAACAGGTCTATCGACAACTTACCCGGCTTCTACTCGAGCCACAATTTATCTTTATTAGACAAAACTCTTCACACTAAACTTACATTTAATACAAGTTTTTTTTCAGAAGCATAATAATTAAACATGAAAACTTTTGATGACCATAATCTTGTCATTAATGATTTTTGAAAAGATTTAAAAGAACCGGAAACTTGAAAACATTTAGCAGTTCAGGGAATTACAATTAAAATGGATCATTTGTAGCAACATTTATGTATTTCAATTATATAAAGGGCTTAAAACCAACACAAAGTAAAATCGTTCTGTTAACTCAGGTTAATTATGAAACACACATCGATTCAGATACCCAGCAAAGCACACAAAGGCAAATTCTCCAATAATAGAAAACATAATTACAGTATATAAGTTCAATTATACATGAAATTGAAATTCACACAACTTGACACCAGACTTCTACAAACTATCACACCACTCTAAACAGTATAGTGACAAGTTGAAGTGTGTAAGGAAATGTCATTAATTATGTTTCAGGCTATAAATTTAATTTGCAGTTTTGGTAGATTTACTCTTCATGAACAAGGATATGATATTTTATTCTTACATTAAACTAAATTTATCTCTGAACTTTAAGTTTAAATTTAATGCCTTATTATAGTTACCACCAATAAGAAACAGTATTAAAACTTGCAAAAGCCTTCATAACAAGCCAGTAAATAATTGTTAAGAATCTGAACTATGTCAAGTGTGATGTATTTTATATAAATGTCTTTTAAACCTTTGAACTTAAATAGAAATCACCACATTGATACAAGGAAACAGCTGCCACAGCACAGGAGAGCAACTGTTATTTATCACCTGTCAGGTAGTTCATTGATCCATTTGATGGACAAATCAAGTTCTTCTAATGAAGTCAATTTGGTCACCACTTCAGGAAAAGTTAGAAGGCCATAAAGTCGTGATACATTGGGATGGCCAGTGATCCTCAGAACCTTTAGCTTTTGAAGTTGTATAAAACTAAAATATGAAAACATGATCAGATCTAAATGGCATAAATCTGTTTCAACTGATCATCCATATCAACACAAAGCCAAAAACAAGGGTTTAATTTAGAGCTCAGAATTGCATAATATCTAATTAACCACGTTCTATCAACTTTCAGGGTAGCTTGCTGCTCCACCAACTATAAAAATTACTGCTACATTCAACATTTTACACTTCATGTTATGCTTTAACTTCAGATGGATTAAGTGTAAAGGAATGAAAGAGAAATTTAATTCCACGACCAATTGAGCGGAGCGAAGTTTGAGAGTTTTTATGATAACTGCATGTGCACACAACTTACGACATTTATTAATCAACAACGTCGCAAACACTCGTTTCAAAATATTATCAACAAATTTAACCACTGTTTTGTAGAGTCGATTAAGTACGTATAATAACGATACAAAACACATATAAACCTATTCAAATATATTACCAAGTCTTTGAAAAGTGTCAACTGTATCTTAAAACTTACCCGTCTGAACGGATTATACACAAATAGACAAATCAAGTTGGCTGAAACTCTTCGCAAAACGCTCTACAAGCTTGGTTTAATAAAAATTAAGACCGGAAATTGAAACGCCGAGCGACAGAGATTAAGTCGTGCGCATTTCACGGAAAAATAACGTGCATATTTCACCCGTCTATAGCATTGTCGAATTGTCGAAGGTTTCTGTAATTAACGTAGGAGTACTGAAATCGTTTCTTTTTTGCCGATTTCAAAGTAACTGGCATTTTAGACACATTTGAGTACTTTGGTATTCTAACTGATGTCCAATGCGGTGTAAGTAAAGCAAATGATGATGATTTTTTTTCTAACGATCCTCATGAGGCTATTACAATATTTAATTATACTGTAAGTTTGATGACTACAGAACAATGACTACGTAGAATGGATTTTCGAAAAATCTAGATAAATATCACAACTTCTCGATATTGCTAGCAATGACGTTTTGAAATGTCAACAAAATTGTGCATTGATTTTACATTATTACTATATTAACTATATCGGTTATCCTAAAAATATCAGTGCATTTTACATCTAATATTGGCCAATATTGCATTTCTCCTATTGCAGGAGGAGAGATATAAACATGTAATATTTTCCTTTCATTATTGCTATTTGTTGTATATAATAACACCCACACCCAGTACATTGCAGCTACCATGGCAGTTATCCTATTGCACTGCAGTGCCATTTGACTGCTAATATTGCATTTCTCAACCATCATTACCATTTATTTTTTCCAATATCTTTTTGGTCGAGGGCTGTATGACAGTAGAATTTCTAGTTATTTTAAACTATTGCGAGGCCACTATAGGATACCCAAAAATATTTATCATAACACCGCCAGAACTAACCAACGGAACATCAAATGAAAATCGATAGATAGAAAAAATAGAAATAGCTCTATCTATTAATAAATATTTCTCAAAGTTAGTACAAGTGTTGTCGTGTATCGTATATCTGTCAGTTTTCCGGCTATAGATCTTAAAATCTCGACATTCTGAATTCTGATGGATTGGGACTCACGACAATTTTTGCAACGACCAGTGTTTTATCCGGATGCTACACTACTGAGCTAGAGCGCCATAGTGATCAGATACGTTTTCATATAAAATATACCGTACAGGATGAATTTATTCGCGGAGTTATATTTCGCGAAAATTGTCTTTTCATACATATTCGCGGATGAATTTATTCGCGCCTGTAAACTGCCACTCTCTAGAAACAGTTAACTCTATTACGGCTAGTAATAGAGTTATTCCCACACATGCACACACCGAGTGTTCCGGTTTATATTTAGCTTATGACCGCGAGGCGATCATGCTAAGCTACGTTAAACAATTTTTGTTGCGTCCAGAGGTTTTCACGAATATTCATCGCTTTGGAGGCCTTTGATAAGCTAACAATTTGTGGTAGGTAATAAGTTTTTTCAAAACCATTTACTAAATTAGTTGAATTTTACTTTGGTTCTTCGGTAAAATGCATTATTTATTTTTTCTATCCCTACCGCTTCATTATTTGTTTTAGTGTGAGAGAGAGAATTTTCATCATACACGCAAGCACAATACTCCAAGGTTGGTATATGTCATTCTTAGAAGATCACGAATCCTTCAGGGAAGTCTGGAAATTGAGGTAGAAGTGACCGCAGCTACTTACGAGGAGAAAGTATCTGTTTTAAAAAAGGAACAAAAACGCCTTTACGAGCACAAAACTTTGGCCAACCGGCAGAACATTGCAATAGTAAGCCATGGGGAGAGTTCTGATGATAACTTCCTTACCAGCTATGTAGTAGCGAGAGAATCGCCTTTAACATCTACCCACGACAGCGACAGCAATATAGAGCTGCTATTGTCAAAATAACCAATCAAAGAGCACCATTACATGCTAGTATTCACTTATCAAGAGTATCAGTTTAATTTTATTGCTGTAGACAACCGCCATATAGCCTAAACTGTTTATACTTACTCTAATCATCATTTGTAAAATTGTATTTGTATTTGAAACATTTTATTTGTACACTCAAGTTTGTAATAAATTATGATATATCTATACATGAAATAAAATATATAATTTAATCATGTTTGCTGCAGCGATATCAAGGAGTTGTTGTCGATGAAGGGGTCTAGGTTGACTGGTTGCCTCTCTGCCAATATTCCTGCCTTGATGAATATTACTACTTGTCTCTAGTTTTTGTAATCGGAGTAGGTTGTTTCATTCTCAATCTGCAGTAAACAAAAAAAAAGAAAAAATATCAACGAATGTTGAGGAAGTACAAAAACAATAGCTGAAGTATTTGATAAAAGCGATCTGTTTTTAAACAAAAGAATTAACTAATGCAGTTGATTATGGAAAAACTTATCTGCAAACCAAATACATACCATAATGTCCAGATCAGATTCATGATCGTCCTTGACTTTGGTATTAGAGATTGATGGAGTTGATTCTAATGTAAAAAGACCAAGAGAGCTTTTTGCTATGCTGAAGCCATGCCGAATAACTTGTAAAAACCTTGAATAATTTTGTAAAGCTTGACGCAATGGCAATAAAGCTCGAAGCCTTGCGATGATTTTAAAGAAGTTTTGGAACTCAGCTACGTTTAGTACTTCTGCCTCGCGGCTATTTTTGCGATGACGCCATTCTGCATATCTTGTGACAACCTTGAATAATTTTGTAAAGAAATGTGATGCATTGGCAATGGTGTTAGCTCAAAGCCCAGGCAATGATTTTAAAAATGTTTTGAAACTCAATTACGTTTAGTATTTATATAAAAAACCAGCCTAGCGGCTAGTTTTTAATTTGATGCAGTAGTTATTCTCTCTTGTGATTAAAAATAGAACTAATTGTTCATGGAATTTTACAATTCGAAGAGTTGTCTGTTCGCGAATTTTTATAACCAACAAATATTTTCATCCTGTACGGTATAGCATGTGCGCACAAATTATTTTAGCCTTAGGTTTCCAGCGAATATTTTGAAATTTGTTTGCTTTGGAGCTTCAACATAAATTCGGTTCTCGACTAAACTGGAGCATGTGCATTGCAATTAGCAAAGCTGCGGAAACACTTGGAAGTGGATTAACATTTTACGTGTCATAATTTATTTACGAAATGAGAGAAACCATGTGGAACGAAGCCTCCTTTACCGGATAATTTTGCTAGGGAGATAACAGTTCCAGTTGAGGTACCCTAAAATGTTTTGAAGGATGAGTCTCATTTAAATATGTAAAGTAAACAGGCATTTGCTGTTTATATTTTCTTTTTGCTTCAATTTTTGATGTAATTATTTCTTGCATTTTTTGCTGTTTTTTTATTTATTTTTGTAATTTTTAGTATTGTCTTTTAACCTGTAATGCTTCGGATGTTTTAAAAGCCAAACATACAAAATGCTTACTTTTGCTTTTTTTTCAACATCATACAAATAAAACATTTTATAAAAATTAAACACAATCTATATATACCCGTTTCTGATTATATTATGCAGTATACAGTACAGCTTATGGTATAAAATGTTGAAAACATACTTTACCAAAATATACTTCAGATTTACCCAAGTTTTTCTGATCTTGGAACAAATTAAAATCTACATAATTTTATTTTAATGGGGAAAATTTTCAGATCTCGAAAAACTCGGTTAGCATCGCTAAAACAGTTCCGCTAGAATAAGTTCCACTGTAAGTTATTAAAAGCTATACGTTGCAAAAAGTTATCAACTTATAAATTTACAGTGGTTTGAAAAACTTTTTCTCATGATATGAAGTTCGAAAGTTACAGCTGTTTGCAAAAGTTTTAAAACTTTTGCAGTTGTTTTTATTTTCGCTCTTTATTTATTTTACTTACACAAAACACTTTTTTCATGATAAGTAATTTGAAGGTTAGAGTGGCCAATATTGTTATATACTAAAAAAAAATCAATTTTCTGTCCAAAGATGTTTTTATTACCCGAGCAACGCCGGGCAGCACAGCTAGTAGTTGTTAAATAACAGCTTATTCTCCTCGGTTTTAAATATGGGTAAAACTAGCACATTTCATTTTTGTGGGAAAAAACATTGTTTTATACTCATGTTGAATACGTAGGCCAAATATTTTGATAGCTCATGTGAACAAGCTTTGACTAATTTCGCGGATATTCCATTCATGCCTTCTGCTTTGTGTTCATTTAGATTCACAAGAACTCTCTGAACAACACACTCATGAACGTCTACAAAATTAATCTTGGAATGTATTTATCCCTGACACTTGATGCTTTATATTTGTATTAGAGAAAGCTTGTAAACGCAAGTCTGGTTCATATTTCTGTAAAATAAGTGTTAAATTATGCAGTTATTTGTATGTCATCAGTTATATCTTTAGAGTTAGAGACTAAAAGCTCAGTAAATTCTTGGGTTTTACCTCGGTTTCGTCCACAATGATTATTTATTATATTTCAAGGGTCATTAATTTTTAGTATGTCATGAGAATAGTAATCAGCTTTTGCTACTTTGATATGGGAATTAAACTTTATGTTTAGCTTTTATTTAGTTCTTTTTTAATTTAAGACTAAATGAGTAAGCTCTGTACTTGTCAGATAAGACGTCTTTCTTTTGTATATCCGAATTAGGCTTTTTAGTCCTCCAAAGATTTTTGAAGCTTTTGGGCTCGCAACAAGTTGGTTTCTCTATAGGAGCAATTTGGTCAAAAATATTTTGTTCTTGTTCACGAAAAAGCCTTTCGTTACATTTTTGTGTCATTCAAGCCTAGGTGTACGACCGATGTTGTTCGAATAATAAAAGGTCCTTGCACAGAAAAGTTATCTTAGGTTAACACACAAAAATAGTTATCATTATAACTTTTAAATTTCATATCATGAACAAATATTTTGTGCAGTTGAAATAAATTAAAAGAAAAGTATAAAGCAAGTGTAAAGGTGTGTAAAAAGTAAATGTAATCGTGAAATAGTTAACTATTATTAGCCAAATGATGTCTGGTTTGCTTCGATAACAATGAAAAATTGTTTCAAATAAAGTTTTGTTTCGTATCATGTTTTTAATTGGTTTTGTGTTGGCACTGTAAAGCGAGAAGGCCGTCTAAAGTGGTATAGCAACCTATAGTATATGTAATTATTGTATGCAAAGACACCCTTCTCTGTTTTTTGGTTGGTTTTGGCTGTAATTTTTTGGTAGAAATGGATCAATAAAAAACTTACAAGGATTAACTCTCATGCATTGAGGCAAAGAGTTTAATTTATTGCTACTGTTTTTAATCAGTATAATTTATTTGTATACATGTGTCAAACAGTAACCTAAATACTATATAGCAAGGTTTTTTATATTAGCAAATGTAACATTCAACTTATTTGACAAATATTTTTATATAAATAATGTAACAGTTTATATATAATATTCTGAACCAAAAAGCTATATTAGTTTTTGACACGCAAAATTTAAACAAAGTTTATGATCCAATAAACTAAGGCAATTTAAGGTTTTCTAAAAATACATACACAGAAAAGTTACAAAAAATAAATTTTATGTATTGAGAACAACAATTAGTTTTACCGCAATAAATTTCAATCAATAGAGTTTACTTTTACATACAGTTTGAAACTTAAGTAATATAGTGCCAGATTTCTTCTATGTATTAAGGTATCAACAATCATTTTCGCTTAACAAATATTTAGCACAGCTGTCCAGGATTTTAGTACAGTCATTTATTTTAGTGTTTTAAATAGGCTTCCTATTTGTTAATTAATATTCAGTAAGTGTTATGATACCTATTTTAGGCGTCTCTAAAATCTGCTGAGTCACCAAAACATCAGTACCAGCCAAATCATATCAAATACCAAATCATCATATCAACCGCACTGGCTACACCGGCCAGCTAGTGCGAATCTCGGCTGGCATTTGCTGCCTTTATCATTTATAAGAAAGCCTAAATTTTAGAGGAAGACAAAGTAGGTAGTAGAATCAGTTAGATATGTAAGATCCCATAAATAAACAACTACTATTTATTAACTCCATTATTTGGAGTCAATTCATTTTAAAGAACTGGTCAATGAACTTGTTCAAGTGTACAGTTTAATACATGTAGTAGAAGTCAAGCAGTGTTGTCTTGAATATAGATATAAACCAGTGCCGGAACCCTCTCTTTATCATATAGTGAGTCTTGATGACCAACTTTGGAATGCAAGGGTTGTGAAATGTATAAAAAATATTGAGCTTAATACCAATTTCTTTTTGGTCCACATTTTTTCTCTATTTGGCAAAAGTCTTCACAATATACTTACATTTATTATGAGTTTTGTTCAGCAACGTAATAATTAACCTTTCCGATTTGTAAAACTGTTTGTGTTACTGCCAAAAAACACCCCCAATCCTATCTTTGTGTTTTTATATTACAAGTATGATATATTGTATGCATCATATAATAATATATGTCTCTAGAAACTTTATTATTGGTACGAAAAACACAAGTATTTATATACTACTAGACAGAGTGTTTAATTTATTACAAAAATTAGAAATTCATCAAACGATGTATAAGTACTAATAGATCAAATGCCATATTAAAGTCCCGCACAAGTTCTGAGGTCCAGTAGCTACTGATACATATAAATAACTTGAACACAAGGTGTTAAATTCATCACAATGAGTTGCATAAGTTTTATGGAATATACAGTAGCATTTTTACTTTTGCTGGTCACTTCCAATGTTTTCATACATAATTGTAATATATGATTAAAAATCATCACACATGGGCTAAAAGACCCATTGAATGTATATAAGAAAACACATGGAGATGTAGAGGTAAATAAATATCCACCTGATAGAGACAATAGAAATACATATTATAATATACTCGAGGATAAACTCCACAACATCTGAACTACTGGATTAGTTCAGATGTTTTCAACAAGTATTTGTTGGTCTTTCATACTATAGTTTCCTGACATTTTTTTACATTATTATTATTGTTATTATGTTATTATTATTACTATTTTTTTCATTTTAAATACTGTGATACTTCTTAATGCTTAAAAAATTCTATTTTTAAATAATATTTTGTGTAAAATAACATGTATCTACCAGTTTATTATGATTTATTGGTCAAATTCAAATGATGAGACAAGAGTACTCGGTGGTCTAACAGTATACAAGTAGAGTCATTATTAAATATGGCTGCTGAAGTTTTAGTTAAGAACTAAGCTTCAACATTTCTATGGTTTTGACTTATCATGAAAACAGTAGTTTAAAGTGAACCATAATTGAAATCATACTCTGTGTTGACCTAACTCTATTTAACCTTTATATTAAAAATGATCCATATTTTATTGTGGTTTGTTGACTAAATTTGGGTGGTGGTAAAAATTAAACATTAGTGAAACTGTATGGTGCATTTACTTCATGAGATAACAAGATAGCATAAGATTATGTGGTGCACTCCAACATACTATAGATTGACTGCAATGCTTACATAGGCTACTGCACATCATTAGTTTGGGTTGAAATAAAAATATTGTTTTATATGATTTAAAAGATAATATTTACAAAGTAAAGTAGCACCAATAGTTTTTGAACTGAAAAATAGCCGAAAAAACATTTGAAAAGTTTAAGAACCACGTTTAAATTCCATTAGGTCAGCTTCTGAAAAACAATGGATAAATACATTTAACATACGCGTAGTGTGACACAATTCACAATCAAGCTAAAAAAGTTCTAGCTGTCACGCAGCTGTATTTTTGATAACGAGATTTTTGTTTTTTTCAGGTCAGCCAAAAGTAAATACATTCTACATGTGAAGGTATATGTATTATATATTAGTATATGTAAATACAATACAGGCAATTATTGATTAGCGCCTCCATAAAACTGTTTAAGATAATAATTTATTTACTTAAATATAATTTTTTACATGAATTGCAAAGTATTATCAGTCCTCCTATTCAACATTTAAGGAATTTAAAAAAGTTAATAGTTCCAAAATATTTTCATTTCAGCATCCACTAGGCATAAAATATTTAGTATTTCGCAATTTTAAAAACCAACAACATATAGAGATATCAGCGTGCTTAGACTTTTCCAGAATTCTAACAGGTAAGTTCACGTTTATCGTTCATATTTACACATCCATCGAAATTATAGTTTTAATAAGCTTTTTAATCAAATTCTTCCATAATTTCCTATCCTTATTATTTTTCTAACTTCCTTAAAAGTTGGCCTACAATTTCATTAATAATAATAATGAGTACTGTTGGTCCACTCTATCTATAGTATGTTTCAAAGAACTCAGCTAAGTGATAGGTTTGGAAGGAGATTAAATATTGCTGTCAGAAGTTTAGAAAAAGGTTGGACCAATGCTGTGGGAAATTAAACAAATTTTGGTCTTCTGATATCAGAAGGTTTTATGGTGAGCATTAACAAATATTGTATTCATAACTAACCAAAATTAAATCTTCATAGAAAAATTAGCACTTTTATGTGGCTGCCAGTTACAGTTTGATCAGTTTAGAGAAGTTCATATTTAATAACTGACAGTGGTTTTGATGAAAACTCAGTGCGGATTAAAATTGGTTCAGACTACTCAAAGTTTAAGTAATCTGAATAATACAGCAATAACTATACTAATACTTAAGATTAATAATAGTAAGAATATAATATGTTAGATTAAGAAAGGTGCTCATGAGAAAAATAATAAAACTTCATAAAGGTTGTCGACAATTACCACACTTTAATTCTATTTTAATAGTTTTAGGGTAAAGTCACCCACTTAAAAATTCAATGTTTAATCACCAGCAAGTTAACATGGTTGCTGATCAATGGGTAGTAAAAGTTGTTCATAGAAGCACATCAAATAAACTATATGTATATTTACCTCTCTGGGAGTTGGCTTATCTCACAATCTGACAGGTTCAGCTCTTCTAATGAACTCAATGCAGTGATAGCCTCAGGAAGCACTTCGATAGGATTTCTATTGAGATCCAACTTTCTCAGCAATTTCAGAGAGGCCAAGCTGCAATTTAAGAATATTAAACAGATTTTTCTCTCATGAAATGTTCATATCTTAAGCCCTGAATTTATTAAATTTGCTGAAAGCGAAAAATTTGCTCTAGACACAACGGTAATGCACAGCTATACAACAAAAACCTGTATTTAACCTATCCATTCATTATCATCAACTTTCTATTTAAAATATCATATAAATGTGCTACAAAATGTCTACAAAAAAGTTATAACCATAAAAGGTTAAAAACATTTTGCCTTAATTTTAAACTGTCTTTGAGCACTGAAGGATGCTGAACCATTCTGATGAATTTATCCCTGATTACTAATGGAAGCTGAATTAAATTAGCATGTGAACCATGAAACAAAAGTGATGTCTCAGAAGTATATTAATGCTAGTACACTGACAGTACCAGTACCTAAGATATTGTTACATGTAATAACTATTTATACAAGTTTTCTTATTTGTGGAGAGGATGGTTGAGTAGTGCTGATGGTATCATGTTTAGCCGGAATATAAATATTCAGGTTTCATCCCTGTGCCAGGCAAACCTTATTCCTAAAGCGTTTAGCAAGCCAACAGCTCACTCAACACAGCTCTCATTATATTAAAACTAAAGACCCCCATGCGAAAACGAAAAAATTTTGCACACAAATTACTTGCTCTAGGACCCTTTTATTTCGCTAGTGTTTATTTTTGTGAGTAGCACACAGAGTAAAATTTTGCTGCAACTTATTTTCGCACTCATCAGATCTGCGAAATTAAGTTGCAGCGAAATTTTACTCTGTTCGCTACTCACAAAACTAAACACTAGTTTCGCGGATCTGATGAGCGCGAGAATACAGTGATGTGAAAATAAATGCAGTGGAAAACACAGATTACATTCCTCAGGTCCAGTTCCTTAATAAGAAAAAAAATTCAATTTGGGACTAGTTCATATTTGTAAGCCGCAGTTTGAAATGTGTAGGTGAGATCGATAATTCAATTTGATCACTTGCTGCCAAGTGTTTGTTGGATTATCAATGACGTCTAGGTTAGAGCCGTATAGTTTTACATGTCGTATGTGAAACTGTATAGCACATTCATGGTCATATGTGATACTATACGACACAGGTCTAAGTCCCTCCTGACGTGAATTTCACATGTCTTTCACATTCAAGTCCAAGAAGAAGAAAATAGATAACAACCAAAACTGTATACGTGGTTGGACCTGGTGAGGGTTGTTATTGTTTGTGGTTGGGAATAAAATTCATCACTACAATAATTATTATCCAATTTTATGACTTCACCTACCAGACTTTCATCTTCATCAGTTACAAATTCAGTGACTAAACTGATATCATCTTCTTAATTTGCTTTGCCATGCTGCTCAGTCGATTTATTAGCTATAATGAGTTTACTAGAAATTTCCCACTGATTCTGACCACACTCAACAATTACCTGTATTTCTATTATGACTATTTTATTATGGATATCGATGATTAAAGCCAATTAACTTCGCGTTTTTGCTCGTTCGTTATGATAGTTTAGTTTTGCTCATGAATTTTTTGCGAGAGGATGACACCGCAGAAATGCGAGAGTTAGATGACGCCAATACATAAGTTTCCTAAGGTACCAAAGAACTCCTCACAATCAGATGCTTACTTATTCTGAGACAATAAAAAATAACTGAATCCAAAACAATATTGATTAACTTCACAAACAGAATTAGGTAAAAGCATACAATAATTTGTCTTGGTTCTTCTAATGGTCTGAAGAAAAAAAGATTTTCTCAAGCTTTCATCTGAAGCTGTGACAAAGTTCCATGTAACAACAATAACAGTATAGTTGACTGGAAAACTCAGTAAGATACCGTTTCCGATATAAAAATCGGGGCAGCTCTACTGATAAACTTTATTATAATATATAACCAGCCATTATCATTATGACGTGAAATATCAAAATAAATTCTATGAATATTTTGAATGTAGCTAAAATTGCAACAGTAAGATGCGGTAAGGCTTTGATAGGGTAAGCATTTCGAACATGAAAGTGAATTTCATATGTATTTGATACCTGTCTGGAATTTGTCTCACGCCATTGTTAGACAAATCAAGTACTTCCAATGAAGTGAGTTTGCTCACTACCTCAGGAACAAATTGAAGGGATTTATAATGTTCTTTAGAGCATGATATTCTCAAAACATTTAGCCTTTTTAGCTTTTCAAACCTGAAATCAGATGATATAAATAATAAGAATATATTAAAAAGTACTTCAATGAATCATCTATTCACTCTACTATACTGACTTAATTTCTGGTATATTTTTTCTTAAAACACCTCAGAGTAATTAGCTGCTGCACCAAGTAAAGACTTGACTGATAGATTTGTCATCAGATCTACTTAATACAATGGATCCATTTTTAACTCAATTATATTCACTACATTCAAAGCATTCAAAAATATTCAATATTAATTCTTTCAACCTCTGTTTAAATAATTAGTTCTAGTCACCTATTCATCTATAAACTCTATTATAAACACATACTTTCATGTTATTTCTATCATATCACAGTCTAGCCAGTTCAAACCAGTGACATTAGTGTGAGGTGTTAAAATGACAACAAACTTTTTCTGTATTTTCATTCCGCCATTAGAAAATATACAAATCATCCAATATATTTTTTGCTATAGAATATGTAAGAACGATACCTCTTTATAGCAGGTATCAATAATGAGACTATTATTTATTCATGGTGTTTTCCACAGACTGCCTCATATTCCCTGTTTTACACGGTAAAATTACATGAAGCTGGTGAGTTCCTAAACTGTGAAAAAGCTAAATGCTGTTCAAACAACTTTTGAAGCGCACACAAGTAGTTCTAATGTGAATAAACCACCTTCAGATTCCATCTTACGAACACCATCCTATATATTAACAATGGTTTTGCTGTCAGTCACTTGAAAAACATGAATCACAATCAAACAATATTTTTCAATCTTTAAATGTGAGCATAGCTGTCCCATAAACTAATCACATGCATTTACATACCAGAGTTAAAAAATTACGTTATAACTAAACTGAGAGCGACTTTGTTTCCAGTTAAAAATATAATTTAAGCAACTTACAAACCGCTAGATTTTTGGACAAACAACTAGTAAAAAATTGTAATATGGTAATTACTACTTAGTTAACAATTTTAATGTGACATTATTATAATGGAAATAAAGAATCTAGAGAACAATTGATTTAGGTAATATAATTAGGTCTACAAATAAGGCAATAATTTATGAAGGTTAAATAGTGATCATATCATGTTCAGTCCAATATTTTCTCTATCACTGTTGGTGTGACTTCAGACAGACAAACTGACAAGCACAGTTCTTATTATAGCAAGGATTACCTATGATAAGGTAAACTCACATCTGTCACAACCTTCTGGTAGCATCTGACTAATTTCAAACCTTTAGTAAATAATATTCTTAAAATATAGTAATGCAATGTTTACCATTACTCTGTATCTAATGCATCGTAGTGGAATCATACTAAATAAATCAACTGAATTACCAGCTAGGAAGAGTTTTCATCTTGCAGTCAATCACACGAAGTTCTTCAAGAGAGTTTGCAGGCAAGCTTGGCCATTCTAGTGAGAGGTCAATCCGGCAAAGTTCTAACTTTTTGAGGGTGGTGAATGTTTTCAGACTAAAATACATTACAAACATCCATTTAAACTGGTGAAAACACTGTGAGTATAAGCTATACCAAAATGTATAAATGCCTTTTATTGCACAGTTTCCATATCCTACCTTTTTACTGCAGAAGTGTTTCGCAAGCGTAAATGCGTCATGTGAGGGGCAATGTCAGCTAGTGACAGGTGGCAATCTCCATTAATTGTTAGGTGAGTTATATGATGCTCTCCAATATCTGTTTTAATTTCTTGCTCGTCATCTCTATGTTTACACACAAGGTCTCTAAGCTCACCATTCCATTCTGGCTCCCCAGAGTGTCTGTAGCTCAGTGTGGTCACTGGAAATAATAAAAAGAGCAATTATAAATATAATAAAGATATGTTTAAAGATGTGATTAAACCATTAAATTCATTCAAATATACGATTTTCTTAGCCATCAATCAGCACAAAAATTTAAGGTGGTCATAATAAATGTTATTGCTAACAAACCCGTTGTCTGTGATTTTGAAGAATTTTATCGTTAGGAAATGTATCAAACTACTGAATAATGCACGCTGAATCGACACCTTTTTTTGATGAACAACAGAACTTTTACAATGCTTCAAATCCTCAGCGAAAGTGACTCGGACTTTTCCGAGCACCAGGTTGTCAATGATTGGGGCAGACAGCCTATAGTTAGAGCTGACAGGCATCAGCAGTGTTATGCTGCAGAGGAAGCTAGGATAATGGAGGTAAGTCAATCTTGAACTTTGAGTCTCTCATATATATATATATATATATATAATATACTAAACTAAAAGTAATAATTTTACTAGTCATGGATACATTTACTAATTAACAAAATTATACTTTTTTGCTATAACCAATCATCGTTTCATAAATATTTGGATGTCCACCTCGCTATAAAATTTGTGTCAAATTTTCTATAGCAGCTTTAGCTAGCAAATCAGGTTCATGATTAGAATTTATCTTTACTTTTCACTTGTAGGAAGTGAGGAAAATAGATTGATCAATTCGCACCTTCAACTCCCACACAAAAAGCTTCAAACTGTTGGCTTGGCATGATTTTGTTAAAAATTTGTTCATTTTGTAATTTAACACTTAAACTTACCGAACAACATATTTATTAATGACATCTATTCATCACATTGTTGTATTGATTATGGAATGTTTATGTGGCGCCACAAGTACAGCAGTGATGTCAGTGTGGAAACTGCTATGAATGAGGAAAGAGGGAAATGAATGAGTGCTACACGAACCATGATATGTGCCATTATGTTTCTCAAGTTGATCTAAGTGTGATGCGAAAGGGCAGAAGGTTGCAGAGCTTATAAAAGCAGGTCTATTGAGAGTGACATATTAAAACTACCGACGCTACCATAATACGTTTGGTAGCTAATTGAATTTTTTTTCTGCTAATTTCACTAGATGTCATGTCACTTCCAAGCAACATTCAAAAAGTTATCAGAAGGAAATGAAAGTTTAACAGTTTGTTAGTTTCTAAGTATCCTGATGCGGAGTGCCTAAACAATATGAAAGGCTGAAGGAACATGAGATGTACAACATGGTATGTAAAGACAGAGGAAGTCATGCACCCACAAATCATTTTAAATCACACAAAAATTTAATCAATAATTTAAGAATTTTTAAAAGACATCATACTACTAGTTTGAGGCTATAATTAGTCCCTTATACGCGTGTGCGACAAGAACACGTTGCAAAATGTTGATCGTCCTTTACGGAAAGCTAATCATCATGAACGGAAGCGATTGTTCAAGCGCTGCTAAAAAGATTTGTTTACAGGAAGATATCGACTGGTTTGAAAGTAAAGAAGATGATTTTAGGGCAAAAGAATGTGAGGAAGACGATGAAAGTGAAAAAAGAAGATCAACAGAGTGAATTGGATTGCGAAAGTGAGACTGAAATGAAAAAAGGAATAATGACGGATATCAAAGAGGAGCTGATTTAAAACCAAAATAATTACATTTTGATGACAACTGGGCAAGAGTAGAAGTTCGAATTCTTAAACAGGTAAGTGTTTTTTCATTATCTAAAGCTTTTTATAACATTGTCCATTATAAATGTTATACTTAACGAAACGACTAAATATGGCCTTCAAAAACATTGCGATGCTTCGGAGCCTGTTGATTATAAATATATTTGGCTAGTTATTTGTTTAGTTTTGCATATAGGTATTCTCAAAAAGCCTACTCTGCTGTCTTACTGGTCCACATTCTTTTATTATCTACGCTGATTTTTAATTAAATTGAAAGTAGAAAGAAAATTAAACGCAAGTTTACACTTTACTGACAATTTTGAAGACCCTGCTGGAAATAAATTGTTCAAGTTAGAAAATGTTTTTGCCATGATATGCAACCGGTTCTATCTTGTTTTTCTGCCTGATAAATTTGTATGCAAAATTGTTACATAAATCTAGTTTCAAGAAATGTATAAAAATCAGACAACAAAAATCATAACTGCGTATATTTGGATCTCTAGTTGCAGTTTTTGCAAGCTGTCTGGAGGAAAAAATCTCATTCTGCAGGAAAATTTCTCAGCAACACATTTCTCAGCTCATTTCACAGCTGCTGATAGACAAGCTACACAAGCTTTTCTACGAGTGTCAAAGACTCTTACAAAAGCAATGCTTCCTTATTCTCATGCTGAGATTGTAAATAATGCATGGTTGAGGCTATGCAAACAATTTTTCCAGATAAGCGTGATATGATTCATAAATTCAAGGCTATACGACCTTTTGGGAAAAATTCTACTGGTAGCATTGAAACCATTAATGATTAGCTTGACTTTGCTAACCCATATAGACCAAGTAGATTACTTTTCAATCGCTATTGATGAGCCTACTGATATAATGGCCTACTACTCAATTAGCAGTCTTTGTAAGGCATGTAGGCTACTGTTTGTACACGATCAACTGGTGATGTTATTTTTATCATGTACAGTTCACCCTTGAGATACAATTACCCTAATATACGATTTTTTCATCTTACGAAGTCAAACACTGTGAAATCTTCACCTCGCTATACAAATTTTATTTCACCATAAAATTTTGAGAAAAGTTTCACCCGAGGTAAAATTTGGCGGTCGGTGTGCTCATAACGCACGTCGAAATAAAAAAAACACTGAAATATAGTTTGCCGAAAACATTTTCAGAACGTTTAGAAGCGACACGATGATCGATTTCTCTCATGTCAGCATTCTGCATGGAAAATTTGGACGAGTATAACTGGAGTGGCTCAGAACCTGATCACATGATGAGGGAATTTTCTGTTTTTGTCTAATATTTAATATCTCATGCCAAATCTTACCAATTTTTTCTAGATTTAAATTTTGTCATACATTTCTCTATTTTTCTATACATTTTCCAAACATGTACCTCTCTGTGTACAATAATCTTATGCAAGATTCTGCAACTATTTATGCACATTTTTTGATAATATCTTATATTTCTTAACAATATTGGGTTATTAGTAGTGGGTTATTGCAATATTGCTGTGATAAAATATAGCATTGTGGCAAATGTCTAATATCAATCATGATACATGATTAAATGCAACTGAGCATGTGCAAGACATGTGACAAAAACAGAAAATTCCCCTGTCAAGTGACCAGGTTCTGAGCCACTCCAGTTATACTCATCCGGAAATTTCGTGTAAAATACACAAGCGAAAGCAAATATTCATTTGTAGCGTTATTATAGCTTTTACTATAAAATTTTAAGTCGGCATACGTATATAACTGCAAATATCTACATTTAATTTGTTAGCTATGGAATCTGAGACCAATACAAATGTTACAAAACGAAAGAAAAATGATTTCTATGTCAACAAAGTTGGATGTCATAAATAAGAAAAAAGCACCCATATTATTAACGTTGTCAAGGAATATGATCGCAACCAATCAGCATTTGCAATTATTATTAAAACAAGAGCTCAATTAAAGCAAGCACAAGAAAAAGCTTCCGACTGAAGATTTGAATGAGCTAGGTCGTGCACGCGATCAGCATTGAAAAGGAGCAACCATTCAGTAAAGGCGAGGAAGTAGAAGATACAGAAAACCCAACATTCACAGAAATATTTCAAGTGTTTAATTTACTGATGTGGACTGGTACATTAAAACAATGCATGTATAATATATATTATTTGTTTCTTGTGGTACATTTTTCATATTTTATTCATTCTATTTTTTTTCCTTTTGATTTTATATTTTATTTTCTTGTTTAACCATGTCTTTGCAGGTGGGCTTGTTATCTCCTATGTGAATACAATTCATTGTATGTATGTAATTCATATAACTAGCTACTCATGATAGTTGACACATTTACATTACTTTCTGAAACTTGTTAAAGCCCTTTCCTCTAGGGTATAAATACGTATAAACTTTGTACGTATAGTTACATTGATTCCTACGCACATTTCATACAAGAAAAACTACTGAAGCACCTTCTCTGGATCATTCTACAAGCTTTAGCTAGCTAACAGTTTTCTGCATTGCTCCAGCATTTTTTTTAAACCAGAAGAAAAATTGGACAGGACTAGACAATCTTCTTTAGCTTGCTAAAAATTCCATTTTATTACGTATTAAATTAATCTCCAAGTGTACAGCAACATAATTAGCATTGATACCTTTTTTCCTCCTCTCTGCTTTATTCGCTACAATATACCAGCTAAAGTCACGTTACTCCAAAGGTATGTATGTCCTGTATAATAAATAAAATAAAAAATTTTCTGTAGCCATTAAATGGTCAGGTGTGTGAAAGGCCGCTTTCGATAACTGCATCGCTCGGCCTTTCTTATTGAATTCTGGTCGAAAAATGTTTCAACTAGACACGCTAAATTTTATAATGAAAGTGAAGACAAACTTATGAAGGATAAAATTTCGTGATAAAAAGTTGAAATTCATTAAAATACTTCAAAATACATAATAAAACTAGGTTTTAAGGGTGAGTTTGGCAAGCTAAACTTATTTGAAGTAAATTCAACGTTTATGTTACGCGTACCTTTTGAAGGTAAGAACTTGTTACCGTACGATCTGCATATGGTACACAGACTATAGTTTTGCAGTATTGCAGATTTTAATCATTAGGTGCACTTAATACAACGCAGATACTGTAGGTAACTATAGTTACTAAAGTTAACATACTATTTTGTTATTAATTTTCAATATGTACAACATTTTTTAATATTTCGGACGATTTTTAACATTTTTTTTCGTTGTATAATTACAATGGTTCCTATACCCGGATATACGATTTTTTCGCCATACGATGCCAGCCTTGGAACGGATTACCATCGTATCTCGAGGGTGCACTGTAGTTGCAAACTGAAGTCATACAAGTGCATTTTAGGAGACAGTTGAAGGAGAACACAACTCCAAGTGGAAAATGATGCACTTATTTTATGATTTTTGGTTCAAAGTGACTAATCCAAACATTTATACTACACGCTTATTTATAAAGCATCAGCATGTTTCTCTATAAAGCATAGTATTATGTTCTATTCTTGTACCCTGTGTCGGTGATTCTTTGATGGTGAATAAATAAAAGAGGGCTTCTTACTTTGGTTGGATTAGAAGGAGAAACCACCACCCAGCTATCTATGATGCACTAATTAAAGGACTTGATAATATGAATATACCTCTCCACAAATGTATATCTGTCACAACAGATGGTGCAAAAGCCGTGGTTGGAAGAGAGCAGTGTCATAGCTAGATTGAAGAATGATATGGCATCAGTGCTAGCATTCTATTGCATCATTCACCAAACTATTTTATGCAGAAAACCAAATAATCTATTTCAACAACTAATGTGTGAGGTGAGGCTATGAAGATGATCAACTTTTTCAGAAATCAATCAGCTCTCAGATACAGAAACTCAAGGAAGTTCATAAAAAGCAATGGCAATTGTTAAGATTTACTAACATACAATAACATCAGATGGCTAAGTATTGGAAAATATGCGTATGTGTACGTGTGTACGTGTGTGTACGTGCGCGTGCGTGTAAATCAGCATTTGAGTTCAAAATCATTTGAGATCAAGATCATTTGAGATCAAGATCATTTCAGATCATTTCAGATCAAGATCATTTGATCATTTGAGTTCAAGATCATTTGAGATCAAGATCATTTGAGATCAAGATCATTTGATCATTTGAGTTCAGGATCATTTGAGATCAAAATCATTTGAGATCAAGATCATTTGAGATCAAAAGCATTTGATCATTTGAGATCAAGGTCATTTGAGATCAAGATCATTTGAGATCAAGATCATTTGATCATTTGAGATCAAGATCATTTGAGATCAAAATCATTTGAGATCAAGATCATTTGATCATTTGAGATCATTTGAGATCAAGATCATTTGAGTTCAAGATCATTTGAGATCAATATCATTTGAGATCAAGATCATTTGAGATCAAGATCATTTGAGATCAACATCATTTGAGATCAACATCATTTGATCATTTGAGATCAAGATCAAGTTCAAGATCAATCAAGTTGAGATCCACTTTGACTCAAGAGCATTTGTGAGAGCCAGATTACTAAGAGATAGCGAGCAGTCATAAAATCTTTTTAAAAAAAGTGATTTTGCAGTAAATTAATTCACCCACTGGGGTCTGATATAATCTTGAAAAATTTTCTGCGAAAGGGTGAAAAATATTTTTAGAAAACATTTTGATGGGCAGTGCAGTGCACTCACAGGATGCAATTTTGATCCATTCCAGGGTTGGTATAATATAGTGAAAAAATCATATGCAGGAGTATAGAAACCCTAGTAATTATATAATGCAAACATCCCCTGGTGAAAATTGTCAAAGTTTTATATAAGTGATGCGCATATTAAAAACTAACATAATAGTATGGTAACCTTGTAGTAAGTTTATGGTTATGATCTGCAATAAAATGTAACATTATAATGCACCATAGAGAGTTCTTGCTTTCAAGACTAATGCACATATAACATAAACTTTGAATTCACCTCAAAATTTAGCTTACTAAACACACGCACGCACCCACCCACCCGATGCTGTTTTCATAATGAAGTGGAATTTTGTTAGGAGGTTAGAAGAGGTTGCCTGATCACTGACCTCTTTGAAGAGATCGAAAATCCAAATTTGCTACTGATTTTGAAGAAAAGATATTACCACTTCACATATGAATTGCTGAACTGAGAGAAATCAGTCATCGTGTCTCTTTAAAGCATTGTGAAAATATTTTTGTCGAACAGCATTTCGGTGAATTTGCTATTTTCATGCACACAATAAGCACACTGACTGCCAAATTTGAACTTGGGCAAAAATTTTGTTGAATTTGTGAAATGAGATTTGTATGGCGTGGTGAAAAAATCATCATGTTTCCCTTGGTAAGGTGAAAAAATCGTACATCAGGGTAATCATATCTTGAAGGAGCACTATATATGTTTATAAGATGAGGTCAGCATGATTTAATTTTAATGAAATATGCATAATGAACATTGAGTTTAGGTAACTTGGTCAAATTATGAAAATCTAGCCTAGCTTTCATATAATAAAAACCATCTATATACTAACAATAGACATCAATTTACCAAATATTCATTGATAAAATAACCAACTGGGGGTGTATTTGAACATGTAACTCTTCTGGTAATACTAGCGTCATTTCATTCATTGTGATTTTATTGTATGTCAGACATTTGACTTCATATTATAATTCATTGAATAATAAATACATACTCTAGGTTTCCGTTTTCATTTGTTTAAATCACACTAAAAGGCAACTGCTTTACTCACCAGGTTTCCTGAAATCCGGCTGCTCATCAAAATTATTACTATTTGTCCTCTTTTCACTGGGGGCATCTGCCTTGCTACAAGAAGCTCCGTGTTTCCAACCAATATCTTTGTCCATTTTCCTTCTTTCAGAACAGCTGGTCAAAGTTAGGTTTCGTCATAAAGTTACTGCATGGGCAGTGAAGTTCTGTTAAAACAATTAGGAGATAAAATGCCGATGATTGATATTTGACTAGTGTTATATAACATGCATCATATGCTGTGTGATGCTAAGGTATTTAAAGCTATTGACTTTTAATGAATACGTTGAATGATTATTAAAGTGTTTGAGTAACTTAATCTAGTCTAAACCTGCCAAAAATTATATAATACAGTTTTTCTCATTTCTATTGTTTTATTAATATATTTGATCTTTATATTTGACCACCTAGAAAATAGACAGCGCATGTTTCATTTTTAGGGTGTTGTTATTCCCTGCAGGTATATCAACCATGGAAAGTTTATATAATTTGTAATATCTGAAGAATTTGATTGCTGCACACAAAGTTTATTATGTGAAAATAAAAATATAAACGCTCTAAAACTGTATATTATAAAATAGTGTTTTGAACAGTGTCAATAGATTTTGAGAGAAAATGAAACAACATCAAAGGTGTTTAGTTGTGAACCATTTAGTAAGTAATAATTAGAAAAAGTATGTTCTACTACAATGATTACAATAAAAAATGATTGGATACTGAATCAATAATTACAAACAGTTTACAATCAGACAGTTACAATAATAACAGAAAAAAGAGAACAACCAAAACTGCTCACCAAATACATAGGGCCATACAAGGTGATAAAAGCCTGGGCCAATCAACTGTACTTGGCAAAATCAGTGTGCAATAGTTAAATCATGCTGCAGTCATCCTCAAACCCAGAAGAAGGTGTAATGCAAAAGGAGACATACTTTTTCAGCTACTAAAGACAGCTGAAAAACTGGAAGTGATATCATATACACATACGAGTAGCCAAAAAAGATACCAAAGAAGAAATAAAAAGAACTGGTGGTTGACAACTTCTGTCAGAAGAATCAGCCAGCTCCACCAGCATGGGGAAGCCTGAGCTGATGCAGACTTGACTATGCCAGGTATTGCCGCTAACAGTGACACTAGCTCCACCAAGCAAGGGGTGATAATAGAAGAAATCAGCTGTTTGGAGCCTGGGCTCAGCTGGCTCTTCCACTTAAATTCTAATTAGAGAATGGTACAATCGAGGTCAGATCTAATGGGCCCTGTGGACAGGCCAGCTCTTGACTTGGTTCAACTTGATTGCGTTCAACTAAATAAGACTAGGTCATGGAAAGTGAAGTTTGCTTCGCCACAGTGTGTATGAAAATGAAACAACGCAAGCAATGAACAGAGCACTTTTGCGCTTTCTCCACATATGGGCTTTATCATATATTTCTTATATACAAACACATCCATAAATACTTTTCCACCACTGCCGAGTTGATCTGATTTTGGTGTTGTGTTGTAAAGGAATCTTGCAGACTTTCTACACACATGAGTGTTCATGACACTGCAAATATCAATGTGTACATATATGCATTTATGCATGTATGCATAAGTACTTGTTCATCGAAAAAAGTATGCGTAGGTACTTGTACATCGGTAAAAGTATGGATAGGTACTTGTTCATTGGTAAAAGTATACATGGAGACATTTATGTGCAAATTAATGTTTGCGTTTATAAATACTTGACAATCAAAACTTGTTTTTAATTCAAATTATGATTAGATGAAGCAGATTTTTTCAAAAACTTACAGTTTGCTGCCAAAAAGGTGCATGAAATGAAATATGAAATGCATTCTTATGAATTATATAAAAAGCATCAAAATTTGTCTCTATATCTTGAAAGAGGTTATGCCTGGAAACTTAACTATTGTACTGATCAAACCTCAAAGCTCCAAAGGTGCTGATGTCTGGACCGAGACTCTGACCAGGTATATCAATGAAAATCACCATCCAGAATGGCATTATAGGGTATGCTGAATATTTATCAGCCACTGGAAGTAGAAAATGCCCTTTAGTGAACAACCGGGGCATTCATATTACACTTCCGAAAAAAGCTCAAAGAAGAAGTTGAAGGTCGTGGGTAACCCAATGAAATATAAGCAAAATTTGATGCCCTCAATGCAGACAAATTTCGAACTCTCCACAAGGTAAACCAAAATCGAGCTGAATGCCGTGAAAAGCAACCCGATCTCACCGTAAGGACACGATGTAGAGGTCGAAAGACTAATCTTTATCACGTATGCAGACTTGTTGGGGCAATACCTGCCAACAATAGCCAATATGTTTTGCAACTCCTTGAACTACCCCCTGCTACAGAGACATCTTCTGGCCATGCACACACCAACACTAGCAAACTTAAATCATTTTTTCAGTGAGGGCGTTTGGCACTGCCTTTGCAAAATTTGCCAGTTTTTCTAAGACAAAAGAAAGATAACCAGATGAAGCCTGTGTCAGTACTAGCTGAGATGACCCAGCAGTATTCATCAACTTACTCGCTTACTTTGATGGTAAAGCCGTTGGCCAAACAAATAAAGCAAACACAAGACTGGCTCAGTCACCGACTTGCAAATGACGGTTATCAGGCAAAGACAAACCTTTTCTTAGGGTTCGAAAGAAAGAGACATAGTTGTTGAAACAGCCCCAGCCGTGAAAAGCGCAGTCTGGTAAATCAGTAGTGTTGCAGCAGTACAGCCTAATACTCATTGCGCTCAAGCCCTCCACACTGATTGACTGGAAAAAAATGGACGCCAGAGGTCGTCACATAAAATCACCTCTGGAGGACAGCAAAACCAAAGGCTCAGTAACTTATTTTAACCTATGGAGAAAGTAGGACATGAGCCGGCACAAGAGAACAAACACATGGATACACCCGAGTCCTTAGCTCCAGGTGAGACTCAAAGTGCAGGAAGGATACTGGGGGCCCTACTTCCGAGTTTCAAAAACCAATGAGAATTAGGAGAGTGATGGTACCTGCTTTAAAAGTGGCATGGCCAATCCCAATTACACTAGCCGAGCTTAAGCAAGAAGACCTGCAGATTCTGCCTCGAAAGTGGCGGGCTTCAACTCAGTTCACAAGAGCTGGCTAGACTAGTAGGAAAGTCGGACAAAACAATATGGCCACCCATTCAGTCATCACTGGAGCAAGAGTACAGTTTGGCCTGAGCGCAAACTCTCAGCTGGACAATCTTCAGTTATTTCTTTTCCAGAAAGCTGGAGGGTTAGTGTGTGCAGTTGCTGATCAATACGGAGTTGCAACACTATGTTTAGTAAGCAAGTGGTCAATCAAATTCCTGTGGTGCTGTAAGACCAACTCGAAAAAAATGATGTCCATAAGATGTTGCTCAATAAAGCCCAATTGCTTTTCTACCTGATAAGCCTAATGAGGCTAAAATATATCAAAATATAAATATTGTAGTCAGTTGAACTAACAAAGATGCCACTCTGAGAGGCGGCATTTAGTTGCCCAAGTGCTCCTTAGAATTTCAGTAGTGGGTTGTCCTGGTAAAATGGCGATCATCGACCTGCATTTGCCAGTGTGGCTGCTTTTTGCAAAATAAGGTACAGTTAGTGAAAGATATGGTGATTCCAGCCCGGACCAAAATGACCATTCTCATGGCAAGGCTTGAAAAACAAGTATGAGACCTGCTGGGTAAGGCTCTCATAGAACCAGCCGACAGAGCTTGGAGCCCAATAATAGTGAGTGGGAGACCAAAAGGAAATAAAATGGCATTGTTATGTAGGCTACAGCCGACTCAAAACATTTACCAAACAGGATTACTACTTCCTTCCCTGAATCGACTACACATTTAATGCGTTCCTCAGCATGCTACTTGCAGGCCCTTAACATGCTACCTTAGTGGCTACTTGCAGGCCCGCATGAATGTTGACATCAAAGAGAAGTTGGCATTTATTTCCAGTTCTTGTCTCTGGAAGTGGAAGGTCTGTCCTTTCAGGTTGATATTCGTGTCGAGTATTTTCAAGAGGCTGATTGTCACCATTGGTGAACACTCCACTCGTGCCTATATGACACTTATATCGCTACGAATTAAGAGATGCACCTTTAGCTTTTAGAAAAGGTTTTCGAGAAATGGCAGAAACCATATTGAAGTTGAAGCTATCTATGTAAAAACTGCTGGGATAAGGGTCAGATAGCCAGACAACATGGCCAAACAGGAAGGCAAAAATTACCAATCTAGCGAAAAGAGTTTGGAAGCTAAAAGAATTTTTGGTTACAGTCAATTATTATTAACAGTACATTCCAGGTGTGTCACAATGATGAGCCCTCACTACAGGCTGGTCAGAACAAAAAAATCATGGATCTGGTCCTGAGAAGAGCAGTCAGCATTCAACCAGCTTAAAATCAGCTACATAACCCCTGCACTGGGATGTCTGAAATATTAGAGGGTATGCATATTGGACTCACATGCTAGCAAACACAAGGTGTAAACAGTGCCGTGACAGGAGCAAGATAGATGGAATAGGTATTGGTGTACCATAGCAAAACCTTGTCACTCGCCAAGAAAAAAAACTACTGCTCATGTGAAAAGAGCTGCTAGTAGTCATAAAAGCGCCAAATCACTCCAGATCCTACCTTTATAGCCGAGATTTCCGTTCAACCAGTTCTGGAATCAGTAGAAGGAACCTTTCTACCAGCTGACACATCAAGGCCAGGTTCTGTTACATTGTGGAGCATCACACTGGCTAAAGGCACAAAAAATGCAGATGGGCTCAGCCAGCAAACCCAGGAGGACAGCCGACAGTGTGAGCTCACAAAAACTAGTATAGAGAGCCAACTAAGTGGGAGCTGGCTCGTGAAGGCTGGGACGAGACGGAGGAATCAAAGTGAGACACCAAAACCTTGTCACTAATTGTCAGGACCCCGCAAGACGGCCTGCCATTTAGGACAACTTCCTGACTTGAAAGTGGCAGATGTAGAAATTGAACCAGGGCAGGCCAAAACCACCCTGGCACCTCTTGACCTTGCTCGAGTAACAACGCGAGATACCTGGAAAAGCTTGCCTAGTCTGGGCCGTTTGGGCAGACTCGTTGCCACTCTATAATGGAAGTTGTCAGCAATGAAACGAAGGTAGTTCCAGGGCAGCTAGAGCTGGGCGGCTAAAAGCTCAAGATACTGCACAAGATCTCTTTACTCTGACCATCTGGTACTCTTTGACCTTTTCATGAGATGGCAAGATGGTACAAGCACTGAATACATTTGGGCGTTTAACTACTTTGGTTTACCTGAGCAGATCTAAATTGATTAGGAAAACCCTTTTTGAGAGCAGATGATGAATGAGCTCAGCCAACGGTAAAAAAGAAACAAGTCGGACTCACTCACCACACCTTATCATTCATCCATTAATGGGATAGTAGAGGAAAATAGCAGAGGGCTAGTAAACTCTTTGAGAGTCCTGTTGCTAAGTGTATGTCATGGCATTTGGGATGAGCTACTTCCAGGACTGATGAGAACATAACAGGCACACCAAACTAACCAGCTTTAGAAATACTACATATGTGGCATATCTTCCTTTATTACATCATGTGTAACATACATATATGTTACATATAATGTAATATGCATGTAATACATACATACATATGATTCAACATATCATAGTATTAAAACAATGGTTGACATCCCAGTTCCCGTGTCCAGTTCCGTTTTTACTTCATGGCCATTTATGAGAGCGCGGCACATTATCACTGGTTCTCTCCACAGACCTCAGCAGATTATTCATCTTTATTTTAGAAGACACTAGTTGTAGCTTAGAGAGTGTGAGTTCTGCAGGTTTGTTTAAATTGCGTTCTGCTTCAAGCCTTTTGATTTGATTTTGGAATAGCTGTCCTCCACAAGCAGACAGTCTGTAGGTGTTCCTATTAGGCAAAGGTTGAAGAACAATGGTTGCAGGTGTCGACAGTTCTTTTTTATGCATTCAATACTACCACAGGTGTGACAAGGTCTTAGAATCAATTAGGTGCCTGTGTTTTTGGAGAGAAATGGTACACCCACAATATTTGAATTTAATGAAGATACTTTTAAGATTCTCTAGTCATACTTTGAACATCTTTATTGGCTTGCTCCATACCCTTAGCTATTTCTGAGGCTTCATCTAGTGTCAGTTTTGCTCCTGAGAGTAGTTTACGACGTGTGCTCTCAGATGAAATGTTGCATACAAACCGAACTCGCAATACTCATGGTCTAAAATTGGCACAGGCATTACAGTGTTCCGAAATTGCTTTGAGTTGTGCTAGAAACAGGGTCACAGTTTTATCTGGTAGCTGTATTTTTTGCGAAAATAGAAAGTTTCTACAATCATCAAGGGCTAGAAATAATTGTTCAGTTAAAAATTGTGTACATGCTGGAAGACCTTTTTTTTATATATCAGGAGCTGTGAGACTATAAAAAAGACTGTTTTTGACAGTATATTTTGACAGTCATTTATTATGGTGAATATTTCAAGCCATTCAAAATAAAGAGTGAATGTTTCCAAATAGTCATCATCTTGGTTCCAGTGAATGGAGAAAAAAATTAATGTTTTTTGCTTGTTGAGCTTGTTTCAAAAGAAAATATATGACTAAAAAGTGTGATAGGATGATAAATTATAGTTATAGTTATAATTGATAGTTGGTGTAATTTTACATTTGGTATGCAAAGTATACAAGTATACATGACTATCAACAAAAGCCTCCGTTTGTTGACATGCATGTATAATTTATGACGTTCTGCGCAATCAAGTGAATCCCATACTCGTTGCCAGTTGTTATCTTATTACCCGTTGTGATAGATACACGGCCTAAGTGAAAGTAATTACAGCAGTGTCATAAATAGTGTTTACACAAGGCCCTTGAAGTACAGTAAAGGAATGTTAACCAAGTAGTCATAAGGTTACTTTAGTGTCAATTAGCATAATTGGTGGTTTGATTTGCCACCTTGTTTACGTGTATAATTATTACAGTTCATGAGCATGTGTAAAGGTCAATATGAGCGTGTTATGTTTCTGCACAGAAGCAATAGAATAGAGTATTAAATTAGAGGAATGGTTTATTGCACACTCCAGAGACAACTGATTTGATAACAGAAAACCCAAGTATTTATATGTTTGGTCATAGAAAAGCTTTGTAAAAAGCTACAAGCATTATTAATAGCTATGAGACAGTACTATATAATATTAGCTTGTATAAAGCTTTAGCTAAAAAGCATAATGTTTGTTGGCAAAGTACCAGTAATACTTGGCACTTGCATGACACCTCCTCACTAAGCTAAAGGTTCTTTCTGGTTCTCTTAGACCTTCGGGGTTTGTCTCTGCTATACTCATCTCCATCAGGTAGACGAGGGTTGCGTGGTCTTCTTCTAGACGGAGGTTGCTCTGTTACAGTTGTAGGGGCTGGTAGTTGCAGTTTTGTCTCCTCTGTTATATCAGGTTTATCTCCAGGGTCTTGATCTTCTTCTGTTGAGTATCTTGGTCTGAGTTGTTCAACATGTCTTCTCCAAGTAGGTCCCTTTGGTACCACTTTGACATTGAGACTACGAGTTCCATATATCTTAGTAACAATGGCTGGAACCCATCTAGGTTGTCTGTTGCGTCTAGGTCCATGATACAAGGCATAGCATGGTGCTCCAAGATTGTAGCTGTGTATCTTGCTAACTGTCTTTTCTGCCGATCGGTTGACTTCTCTGGATTGATGAAACTGTGCTATGTGTGCGGGTGATGGCAATAGGGTGTCAATCTTGCATCTCATCTGTCTTCCATTCAGCAGCTGACTGGGAGAGTATCCTGTAGGAAGTGGTGTCCTTCTATAGTGCATCAGGAACTGTTGTAGTGCAGATTTAGGTGAGAGTGACGATTTCTTCATGGCTTGTTTGAAGGATTGTACTAGTCTTTCAGCTGCGCCATTTGTAGCTGGATGGTAGGGTGCTCCAGTGAGGTGAACAATGCTTCTCTCTTGACACCACTGCTGAAACTCTCCTGAGGTGAAGCTGGTAGCATTGTCAGTGACTATGGTGTGAGGGTATCCAAAGTGTGCGAATATCTCCTCTAAGATGTCTGTGGTAGCTCTGGTAGAAGTAGATGACGTCCTGTGTATGCATGGATACTTTGAGTAGGCATCTATCATCACTAGCCATTGGCTGCCCATGAAGTTCACTGCATGATCTAAGTGAAGACGACTCCATGGCTTCTCAGGTAGCATCCAGGGATGTATAGGATACTTCTGTGGAAGCTTCTGGTGTTCAGCACAGGCAGTGCACTGTCGGCTTGTCTCCTCTATATCAGAGTCAATGCGAGGCCAATAGACAGCCGTTTGAGCTAGCTTCTTCATTCTTTCCCTTCCAAAGTGTCCAAGGTGAAGGATCTTTAATACTTCCTGTTGTAACTTGACAGGAATGACTACTCTGTTGCCATATAGAAGACAACCTTCAGTGATAGAAAGTGAATCTGAGATCTTGTGGAAGAGTGACAGCTGAGTCTCCTTCATCTCTTTGTTACCAGGCCATCCTTCTGCTGTGTAGCGCATTACTGTGGCTAGTGTTGGGTCTTTCTTTGTCTCCTTTGCTAGAACATTGTAGTCTGTAGAGTTGAGCTGTTGTCCAATAGTGTGAATAGTGCATACTGTATCAACATCATCCTCATCTTCTCTTGCATCAAACTCTTTATCAGGTCCAACTGGCAGTCTTGAGAGGACATCTGCATTTTGATGATGCTGGGCAGATCTGTATTCTATGGTGTAGTCATACTGATTTAGTACCAGTGCCCATCTTGCTAGTCTGTTGGCTGCTAGAGCTGGAACTCCTTTGGTAGGTCCTAGAAGTGTGAGAAGAGGTCTGTGGTCAGTTACCAAGATAAACCGTCGACCATACAGGTACTGGTGATACTTCTTTAGAGCAAATATGATTGAGAGAGCTTCTTTTTGTATTTGTCCATATTTCCTCTGTGTGCTGGTCAGTGTTTTTGAAACATTGGCTATTGGTCTCTCACTTCCATCACGATAACGATGAAATAGTACAGCTCCCAGTCCAGTTTCTGAAGCATCACATGAGATTCCAATGTCAAGATCTGGGTTGAAGTGTGCTAAGACACTATCAGTTGATAGCATATCTTTCAGTTTGTTGAAGCTCTTTTCTTGTTCAGTGCCCCACTTCCAGGTCTCTCCTTTGCGTGTCAGTTTGTGCAATGGTCCTGTGAGTTGTGACAGATTGGGTATGAACTTGCTGTAGAATTGTGTAGCTCCTAAGAAAGATCTTAGCTGAGTTAAGTCTGTAGGGACTGGCATCTGTTGTACTGCATCTGCCTTCTTTCCTTTAGTGATTCCCTTTGAAGTGAGTTTGTGTCCCAGATACTCTACTGTAGGTTGAGCAAAACAGCACTTGTCTTTTCTACATCTGAGCCCTCTTTCTTCTAATCTTTGAAGAAGTCGACGTAAGTTTTGTAGATGGCTCTCTGCATTGGCTCCACTCACTAGTATATCATCTAGGTATACTGCTACTCCTGGGAGGTCTTGTGTCAGTTGCTCCATGATTTCTTGAAAATACCCTGGTGCTGAGCTTATGCCAAAGGGCAACCTCTTCTGTAGTAGTACTCCTCGGTGTGTTGATAGTGCTAGTCGTCGTTGACTTTCTGGTGCCAACAATATTTGATTGTAGGCATCTGCTAAATCAATCTTTGTGTAGCAATAGCCTCCACCTAGTTTTCTGATTAGATCTTCTGGTAGTGGGATAGGTTTCCTATGTGTTTCTAGCTGATTATTGATAGTCTTGGAGTAGTCTCCACATACTCTGATCTTCCCTGCAGCTTGACCTGTTGTAGATTTGCGTACAGGTACAACTGGTGTTCCATACTGGTTGAATTGAGTTGGTTCCCATATGCCTTTAGCTACACCTGCTTCGTATGCTTGGTTGAGCTCTTCTGTCAAGGCAATAGGAACTGGTCTGGGTCGGCAGAAGACTGGCTTTGTTGAAGGTTTGAAGTTTATCTCTAGTTCAAAGTTTTTGAGACATCCTAGCTCGTCTTTGAATATTTCTGGAAATTCTTTGCACATCTCCTTACACTTGATTTGTAACCTCCCATCTGGCTGGTTCTCTGTGATTGTTGATACAAGGTTCTGTTGTAGCTTGTCATCAATAGAGATGCCTAGTTGCTGTATAACAGTTCTTCCTAGTAGGTTGAGATCTTGTACAGCACTAATCACAAATGGTAGTCTGACTTCTTTCTGTGCATCCAATTGGGCAGTTAGCTCACATCTGCCAAGCGTCTCTATGAGATGTCCTGAGGCTGATTTGTAGTTAACTGTAGTAGGTTTTAGGTTTGGCTTTCCTAGCTTCTCCCATATTGATTTACAGATGAAGTTGTCACATGCTCCAGTGTCCAGTTCAAGTGTGAAGTTGTCTCCCTCCAGTTTGATGTTTTCAGCAAGTTTCACCATCTTGGTTGATGTGCATTCTATCATCTTTACTGGTTTTTCTGCTGCAGATGATTTCTTTTTCTTGCATGCTCTTTCTATGTGACCTTGTTTAGAAAAAAAGTTGCAGGTGGCTGCTTTGAATCTGCAGTCATCCGCTGTATGGTTAGTTCGGTCACATCTGTAGCATAGCTTTCCTTTCTTCTGCTTGTCAGGTGTAGAGTTGTTTTTCTGAATTGGTTTGTATCTTGATTTCTGTTGAGCAACCTTGTTGACTTTAGACGAGTTTCCATAAACTGTCTCTTTGGCAACTTTAGCTGCTTCTTCTGTTTCCTGTGCTACCTGTATAGCTTTGTTGAAGTTGAGTTCATTGTCCTTGACCTTGAAGAGAGATTTGAGAACTGCTTCATTGTTTACAGAGCAGATAAATCTTGTTCTGAGAGCCTCATCTAATGGATTTGTAATGTCTATGAAGTCACATGTAGTTGCATCTTGACGAATTCTGGCAGCTAACTCTTGAATAGTTTCTCCAGGTTTCCTCTGCATGTCACTCCAATACTTGTAACGCTCTCTAACAATGAAGCGCTTAGGGTCATACTGGTCTTTGAGAAATTCCAGTATTTCATCCATGTTGAGGTCGTTGATCTGCTTGGGTGTTGAAAGCTGAGCTGCCATATTACTAAGCTGCTTGTAGAGTGTAGGCTGTTGGTTGGTGAGAAAAGTGCCAGCAATCTTGTCTTGATGAATAGAATTTGCTGCAATGAATGTGTTGAATCTGTCTATGTAATCTGTTAGTAGCTCTGCTGTTGGGTCAAAACCTGGGAAGGCTGGAACAGCGGTTGCAGCTGTTTCTTGTTTCCGTTGTAGGTTTTGTAGTAGTAGCTCCATCAGTTTCTTATTCTCCTCCATTCTTTCATCTTGCTGACGTCTGTATTCCTCTTGTTGCTGCTTGAACTCCTCATGCTGCTGTTGTCTATGCTCTTCTTGCTGCTTTCTCTGCTCCTCTTGCTGCTGTCTCTGGTCCTCCTGCTGCTTCTGCATTAGCTTGATCAGGTCTGCTACTTCTGCCATTGTAGTGGTGCAATTTTGAACAGTTACTCTTGTAATAAACTAGAACTCTTTGTATCGATTTTATCAATGATAAAATCTGAACAAAACTCTTTGTAACTGTTCAAAAGAGAAATCCTTGTCGCCAATTAGCTTCTGTTATGTTTCTGCACAGAAGCAATTAAATAGAGTATTAAATTAGAGGAATGGTTTATTGCACACTCCAGAGACAACTGATTTGATAACAGAAAACCCAAGTATTTATATGTTTGGTCATAGAAAAGCTTTGTAAAAAGCTACAAGCATTATTAATAGCTATGAGACAGTACTATATAATATTAGCTTGTATAAAGCTTTAGCTAAAAAGCATAATGTTTGTTGGCAAAGTACCAGTAATACTTGGCACTTGCATGACAGAGCGTGTGTTGATAAATGATTTGGTTATTGTAAGAGTAGATAGCCACTAGTTATGTGTAACATTATGAAAAGAAAGTAACTGCTAAATGTGTATAGGAATAATGATGTATACATTACAGCTTTAATGAACATACATGATTTCTCCATAAGCTAAAGAAAAATTTAATCTGTAAAAATTTACCTACCGAAATTACACAATTTTAAATTTTCATTTCCTACATAGAATTTTGATATTTTGTTAGGCCCGTCATTTTACATGTCCGCTGATGAAAGTAGTAAAAGGCACACTTTTTGACCTAAACAGTAGCACAAGTGTTTACTTCTTACGACAACGGCTGGTGATATTTATTTCTTATTATCAGAGCAAAATCTAATTTTTTTCAGGTCAAGCAGGTATATCAATCTGATATGGCAGAGGAAAATAATGTCAGTCATGATGGCAGAGCCATCACGGCTGACATTATTATCCCATTAGCCATCGTGTCCAGCCAACCGCTCTAAAGCTAGAAAACTCGGCCTCAGCGAAATTACAGAGAACCGAACAGAAAAGACTAAGTCGGCACTCGACTCGGCCAAAAAAACAGATAGCCAATCACTGGCCAATAGGGAATCACTGAGTGACCACCGAGTTAGAGATTGAGAGATGGATCTACCACCGAGTCGGCAATTGAGAGACCAACCTACCACCGAGTCAGCAAATGAGAGAGCGACCAGCTACCGAATCGGCAATTCTGAAACTGATCTACCACTGAGCCGACAAATGAAAGTTCAAACTAATACTGAGTAAGCCCTTTTGGAGAAGATGCGGAGCCTTTACTTAAAGTAATTTGGGTTCAGAAACCAGTTTCATGTACCTCATAAGAAAGCTATGAAAATGTCTTACAATTGAATGGTGTAACTACTGCAGACGCTGGTTTCATCTATGTATATAAATCTCATAGTCTGTTGGGTGTACATGTGCAGCTACAGCAATACAATAACTATAGCTGGACATACACACATATAAAATCGTATAAAAGGAGCCCAAATGAGCCAAGCAAGCCAGAGCATGGGAAAGTCTCGCTACATACAGTTGATTGTATGTGCACTCTCAACTGTATTCGTTATATATTTGTAAAAATGCATACTCTTCATTATATACTCAAATTGGTTTGGTTTCTTGTGGAGCCGTAAAAGGTCACAGCAAAATCCTTCACAAATTAACATGCAATTTGATTGAATTCATCCCAGCCAAAAGTCATTTGATGAATTCTGTACATGAAAAGCTTTGTGTTATAGTTTTTAACTGAAAAAAAAGACCGTTATTACCATATATACTCATGTATAAGTAAAGTCTCGGGAAGAAAATGTTGGATAGGATTTATAAAAGAGTAACGTTCATGAATATGCTCTGCTAAGTCAAATTATAGAATATGAACGTTAAAAGAAAACTCAGTTTTTATAAATGCAATATAAACATTCCAGTATCGCCTTAACAAACATGCATAATAATGGTCCTTCGCAATATGAATGTTAAAGTTTTTTATTTATTTGCAGATACAGTGCACCCTTGCCATGCAATTTTGTGTCCGCTCCAGACTTGGCATCGTACGGCAAAAACATCGTATAAACGGGTATACAAACCCATAGCAATTATCTAACGTAAACATCCCCTGGTAGAAATTATCAAAATATTATATAAGTACTGTACATATTAAAAATGATTAACAAGCTAGTATGTTAGCCCTAGTAACTATAGTTACATCCAGCAACTTCAATTTATTTAGTGATTACGATATGATATAAAATGTAACATTACAATGTACCTTCGAGACAGAGGTATTACGTAAATTACTTTGAATTACTTTGAAATTACTTTGAATTTAACTGAATTTAGATTACTAAACAAGCACTTAAAGCTGAGCTTTAATATGTATTGTCATCTATTTAACAGAACTTAACTTTTTTATTGCTAAAATTTTATCACCTATACCTATAAATTTTCGACTTCCTTTTCACCTTCACTATAAGAAGACCTTATAAAAACCCTTTTCAACCAAAGTTGACAAGAAAGCTCAAGCAATGCTGTTCTCAAAAATTTTCTGTTTAATATGTAATGAAGTGGGTTTTGTTAGCAGGTTAAGGAAAGTTTTTTGATTCCAGATGCCCTGTTCGAAGGGATCGCAACTCAAACTTTGTTAATAGTTTCAAAGGAGAAAAATTATCGTTTTTCGCTCAAGGAATGCTGAGTTGAGAGAAATGGGTCATCGTACCTCTTTCAGGCATTGTGAAAAGGTTTTCAGCTGACAAAATATCGGCCTCTTTGTTATTTCGGCGTAATAACCAAATCGACTGCCAAATTTGAATTTTGAGCAAAATACATGACTGAATTTGTATGGCGAAATAGAATTCGTATGGCGAAGTAGAATTCGTATGGCAAAGTAGAATTCGTACGGCGAAGTAGAAATCGTATGGCGAAGTAGAATTTGTATGGCGAAATAGAATTCATATGGCGAAGTAGAATTCGTATGGCGAAGTACAATCCGTATGGCAAAGTAGAATTTGTATGGCGAAATAGAATTCATATGACAAAGTAGAATTCATATGGCGAAGTAAAATGCGTATGGCGAAGTAGAATTCATATGGTGAAGTAAAATGCGTATGGCGAAGTAGAATTCGTATGGCGAAGTAGAATTCATATGGCAAGCTAGAATTCGTATGGCGAAGTAGAATTCGTATGGCGAAATAGAATTCGTATGGCGAAGTAGAAATTGAATGGCAAAGTAGAATTCATATGGCGAAGTAGAATTCATATGGCAAGCTACAATTTGTATGGCAAAGTAGAATTCATGTTGCGAAGTAGAATTTGTTTGGTGAAGTAGAATTCGTATGGCGAAGTAGAATTCGTACGGCGAAATAGAATTCGTATGGCGAAGTAAAATTTGTATGGCAAAATAGAATTCGTATGGCAAAATAGAATTCATATGGCGAAGTAGAATTCGTATGGCGAAGTAGAATTCGTATGGCAAAGTAGAATTCGTATGACAAAGTAAAATTCGTATGGCGAAGTAGAATTCGTATGGCGAAGTACAATTCGTCTGGCGAAGTAAAATTCGTATGGCGAGGACGAAAAACAACCTCATTGGGCAAGGCCAAGCATGGTGTCACAAACAAAGGCAAATTTTTCTCTGCCTTTTGCAACCATAATTTTTAGTTAATTAGCAAGAAAACATGTTCAGATGTGTGAAAACACAAAAGTTTTCATAATGAAATCTTCTCTCATGAAAATATTGGGCATGCAAGTAGGTTTTTCCTGTATGGGACAATTGATAATTCCTCTCAAACTTTGCAATTCATTTTGAAATAAATTTTGCTTTTATTTTATAATCAATACAATAGTGGATTTTCTAGCCCAGGTGTTTTTTTCCGAGCAAGTGCAAGTTTCTCATTATAATTCAGGTGAGCAAAAATCAGTTTGTCCAGCGCGTCACAATTTCCGTGCATTTAGAAATGATAGCTTGGAAAGAACAGGCTGCAACTATAGTTTCAGCCTGTTCTTCCCAAGCTATCTGAGCTAAAAAATTGTTATCTATAATTTGATTTTGGGCTGCTATAGCTTAGCCAAACTCACCAATTTGCTGAAAATACTGCACGTTTCTGTTTAATAAGTACATGGAAGTATTTGTGACGCGCGTGACATTTTCAATAACATGGTGATGTCTGCCTTTGTTTGGGAATTCTCTATGATACCCTGGCATGTGAAAGCAATGCTGGATATTCCAAGTCTATGAAGCTAGTTTCTTTGAGAAAAATAATGAATTAGAATTATTTTATGTTTTGTAACTCAGAATATGGAGGTTGTCAATATTAGCCTACTCTTATCATACACACCCCTAGTGTTCAATTCACGAGGTAATCTTTGAACCAACCGTGTAATTTTAAAGTACAGTTACAAAAATTCTCTATCACTCACGCATCAAATCTTTAGTCAGTAGAGAAAGTAGGTTTCCCTTATAGATACTGCTAAGACGTTTTTTAACTGGCATGTATTCTAATGACTGCCAAACCGCTGTTAACATCATGCCAAACTTTCTGTCCACAAGCGACGAAAGCTTCGGAAACACCTGCTTACCTACACGTTGAGTGACATCTCTGAGATTTTCAATGAAGAATATTCGGCCGTCAAGGTGAGCCCTAGTAAATTTAAAGAGTTGGGTCAAGTAAACTGCAAGCCAGTGTCTAGACATGATCAAATTGTCTGCTTGCAAATACTGCGAAAATGCGGAGTTAACTCTACTGGGACTCTACCCTCTGTTCGTTTTTTGGAAATGCCCACTACTGTCCACCAGCTTTTGAAAATAACTGTGTGTAACATGGAAAATTATTCATGTGTAAAGAGGGATTGTGACTCTTGTGGCGCTGATTCAATCAATAGTTTGGTTGTTAGCGTTGAAGAACATGTGAATTTCTATCATTGGAGAGATGGTGAAAACGGCTCCCTAAACAAGCTCGAAGGTCAGATGCCATCATCTGACTTGCTTGTGCTGCTGAAATACCAACTGACATCACTTTTCCTTCGTTTGTACGCTTCCAAAGGTCAACACAAATCAATCATTTACCTCAAACAGAATTTGAAAAATGGGGCAGTGATCATTCACAAAGACTTTAGTGAGAACTTTAACTGTAAGCAAGCAAACAAAATCCAAAGCACCTGCTACACCACGATAGGGGTGACAGTATTCACTGTCATGATTCATTGTGGGCTGAATGGAGTCCTAGCCCAAAAATAGTGTGCAATAGTTAGTGATAGCCTAAAACACACGAAAGATGCTGTTTACACGTTTAATGGAGATCTTGTGAAATTTCTGAAAGCAGACAATATAAACTTGCAACATATTCATTATGTAAGTGATGGATCCGCATCGCAAATCAAAAATTGTTTCACAGTTCAGAACTTGATTGGCTATAAGGGAGAAATGGGTAAGGCAGCTGACTGGAGTTTTTTTTTAGACATCGCATCGCAAAGGCTCAGTAGATGGTGTTGAGAGAAGCATCAATTAACAGGTTCTAATGGCAGAATATCGAGGATGATATGTCGTAAACTCGGCAAAATTATTTACAAAAGCTGCAACAATAGTAACTTCCAAATCAGTAAAACCAATGAATATTTTATACATCTCAGAAAATATGATCACTAAAACGGCAAGGAGCTGCAAAGAACGCTGGTCAACTGCACCTCCAAATCGTGGCATTCGATCTTGCCATTACATAGCAAGTAAGGAAGATAGCGATGTTACTCTGATGGAATGGTGTGATTCCACTTATCAGCCAGTTTCATCCACACCGAGCAGCGAACCGAATCAAAAGGCAACCATAGGAGATACTTCACAAACACTGACCCAGCTCTTACCCCAAACGTTGGTCACAGTGGCCTATGACTCTGAAGTCAGCTTTGGAGAAATTCTCACAATCGAAGCAAATGAAAGTAGTTACACTGTAAAGTACATACACCGTGCACACAAGCAGCTCAAGTGACCAAACCCCAACGACATAAGATCCACCCACAAGAATTTGCTTCTTAAAGCATGCCTAGTTGTTGTACCAGCAGCAACTACCAGGTCACTGAGATACTTTGTACTAGGAAATTAGGCAATAATAATGGCCGAATATGTTCTTAAGAAAAAATAGTTTACTGCATGAAAGTCTGACAGCCTTCAGGTTATATGTGTTTTATGTTTAAATAAAATAAATACAATATATGGTAATTTTAAACTATTGTTTGGTTTAGCACAAGTATATGCGATGTTGCAACTACAACTCATAACAATTTGTGGTCTAACAACTACAAAACATAGAAAAATGCTTAATTTTCATAATGTTATTTTTGTCCCACGCGTCACAGTCCCGCCCGTCACAGGTGGCAGTATTCTTTCAAACCTTGCAGAATCATTAAAATTTCGCCTGGAAACAAAATGATATGTATTCCTAATAGGAGAACAATAGAGCTTTCAGCTCGTGAAATAATAATGTTATGAGTCCAAATTTCAGAAGATTTTCCAATTGATCAAAATTTAGTTTTTCATGTCAAATTATGGTTCCGCGTGTCACACCAGCTTTAATGGTTCATAATTTGTTAATGCGTTGCATGACAAAGATGAAGTCTCATTCAGGGATGGTTGATGTCAAGTGCTTTCTAAAAAGGTATGAATGATACCAGAATTACGCATGTAAGCTGAGAAGTATGCGAGGAAGCACTCAAACGACCGGCGCGTCACAATCTTGCCAAAAACGGCCTTACCCCAGTGCATTTTGTGAGCCAACAAACATTGTATAACAGGGAAACATCATATCCCCAGGGCTCACTGTGTCCGGTTTCGGTCGCTTTAAACTATTATTTAAAACTTGGAGTTGTCATCTTGCTTTGGATAGCTCTTAACACATTATGCATTCACCAGGTTACTTTGCCTCACGAGGGCTGTGTTCCAGCATTGGTACCTAGCGTCTCATATCGCAATTGACGTTCAAATTGGCTTAAAGGTGGTACAGTTTTTCCTTAGCCAATGGAATGATGCCAACAGATCCGGGTCAATTATGATAGCCAAGTTCTATTTTGATAGGTAATTACTGATACCGTCCCACCCTTAATTGTGAGCAGTGAGTGCTCCTGTCACTCTTACTGAAGTTTGCGAAGACCCCATTTCTGTGTTTATCTCTCTTCAATGCCTGGTAAATGAACGTGAGATCCTATTGTTGACTGTCTCAACAACCTAAATACATGCTTCTCGTGGCGGGTTCCGTACATCCAAGGAGCGCCCAACTCGCCGAGTGATCTCTTCATAAAATGAGTAGGCTATTACTGATTCCTGCATAATTTCACTTTCCTTAAGTTTAATAATACTTGTAATCATGATATAATCGGCCCTGTGAATATTTCTTCAATTAAAAAAATGATCATTACTGTCTTGGAGTTAAAAATAAACTAACAAACAAATAAACTCTGGCTGCAAGTTCTAATTTTAGTAACTGTTATTACTAATATTAGGACTACTGTTAATAATAATATTAGTAATTATTATTAATTTTATTCATATTAATTATCCCACGACCAAACAAGAGGGAAGCGATTGATTGGGAGATTTATGATAAATACACATGTGCACACAACTCCCGAAAAATTATTCGTTAACAGCCGTCACCAAACCTTTGCAACGAATTTCTATCAACAAATTTAACTATTTTTCAGTAAAGTCGTTAAGTATAATAATGATACAAAACGCATATAAACCTATTTAAATATGCTACCAAGTCTTTGAAAGGTTACCGCAAGTTCCTAAAACTAACCCAGCTGATCGAATTATACACAAATAGACAGATTAATTTGGACGAAAATCACCACAAAACGCTTGAAAAGCTTGGTTTATTAAAAGTTAAGACCGGAAATTGAAACGCCGAGCGACAGAGAATAGAACGATAAAGTCGTGCGCATTTCACGAAAACATAACGTGCATATTTCACCAGTCATTAGCACTGTCGAAGGTTTCTGTAATTAACATAAGAATACTGAAATCGTTTCATTTTTGCCGATTTCAAAGTAACTGACATTTTAGACTCTTGAGTACTTCGGTATTCTAGCTGATGTACAACGCAGTGTAAGTAAAGGAAATGACGATGATATTTTTTTCTACTGATTCTCATGAGTTGTTTTAAGATTATGAGATTATACTTATGAGATTAGAAAAACTATGACGTTTTTAAATGTAAACAAAATTGTGTATTGGCCTTATATTATTACAATATTAATAATATTGGTTATTCTAATAAAATCAGTGCATTTTACTTCTAATATTGGCCAATATTGCATTTCTCCTATTGCAGGCGGAGAGATATAAACATATAATCTTTTCCTCTCATTATTGCTATTTGTTGTATATAATAACACCCACACCCAGTACATTACAACTACCATTGCAGTTATCCTATTGCACTGCAGTGCCATTTGACTGCTAATATTGCATTTCTCAACCATCAGTACCCTTTCTTTTTTTCCAATATCTCTTTGGTCGTGGGCTGTATGACAGTGGAATTTCTAGTAATAATAACATTATTATTATTAATAATATTATTAATAATTGGTTAACTCGAGTAATTGAGAATGCACTCATACCTCCATAACATGTTAATTCACAGAGCTGTCGGTATCAAATATCAGTTAAAATACTATATAACATTCATATATTATCTTAAACAATCTTATGACAGTACTTTCAATCATAAAAAGTAAGCACTATATTGTGTCATACTGTTATGTCTGATATCAGCCATGTACAGGTAGACAGCACCATGTACAGCACCGTTGCAAACTTCATAACAAATTGCCACAGATATAGCATCTACAAATTCCAGAGATGGGATAATCATCATTACAAGCCAACTCCCAGATCTCCATCCACAAATAGAACATTGGAAACTTTACATAAAAACTATAGATAACAACCAAAACCTTGAAGGTTAGAGCCCAAATTAAAACCAAGGATTAACTCCTAAATAGTGCATTTTAGGATAAACGTCTAACCAGATTCCTTAACAGGTACAGTGGCCAGACAATAGCAACTTGCATCATGCAGTATATCAAAATCCGCATCTGGTACCAATCTACACCAAACCAAAGTCTATAATTAAAGATTATGTATGATAAAATCTCTGTTGTTGGAAAACAAAAAGAAGTAGGCAAAAACATCCAAAAACTACAAGATTCACAATTGAAGACCTGAAACATATAGTTTCACTCCTGGACACTAAGGCTAACTTTTATTCAAAATAAAAAGACGAATATTTAATCATACTCTTCACTCTTTTAGCACAGCTTCCCCATAGCAGTCAGACGCATCAGTAGAACAAGCCGAAGAATTGATTATCGAGAGGGCAAGAGAGTGGCGTCATCTCAAGTTTCAGACATTTACTTTTCATCTCTTATAATCTAGTCTCGCGGTATAACTAGTATATCTGTATAGCATTCTTAAAATAAACATAGGGTCATGAGAAACTATGAAACTGCAGTCTTAAATTGCAGTATTTGGAAAGGTCAACGGCCAAATCTTACGTACATTAATAAACAAGTTAAATCGATTAAAATAGCCACTAATCAAGATCAGACCTTACCAATGTGTTGGATCTTGCGACCAACACGTAGAGGCGACCTGGGTCGGCTTACTCTACCGGTCTGCATTCACTCTCCACAAGGGCCGTGTAAGTGTTGCCCGTTGACCAACACGCGGAGGCGACTAGGTCGGCTTACACCACCGGTCTACTACAACCACCTTACACGGGGAATTGTTCCCTGAGTGATATTATGCTCGTTCGACAAGGTCGACCTGAGGTCGACCGGGGTCGACAGTGTTTCTATACTCTACTCCCAAAGCACAGTCCGTAGACTGAGGCTTGGAGTAAATAAGTGCTCAGTGTGATTCTGTTATTGCGCAAGGTAACAGAAGAGTGTGGGTCCAAATGCAAAGCAGGTATTGAACGAACTTACTAGGCCGAAACACGGCCTTAAGTATAACCAGATATGCAAATGAGGTGGCTAGGGCCAACCTCCTCTAGGGGCGTGACTATATAAAATAACACAAGAGAACACAACTCTAATGACAATAACAAAAAAGGAGATGGTAATGCATGTTTCCATCACACACGCCGCCCCTATAGACGACTACCGGCTATATATAAAAATCACAAGAAAAGAAAAAAAAGATACAAGAATATAGGAACACACCAACTAGCTACAACAAAACAAACAAAGAAAAGGAAGTATAATAATATGAGAGACCCCAATTACTAAACATACCAAGAGAAATATTGATAAACCATGTCAACCGTGTCATCTAGGAGGTCGACACGCGATTCGCCAGGTCCTCCAGACGACGAGCCGCCCGTCGGAGGTTGGAGGCCTCCTCTCGCAAAGCGTCCACTGTGACCCGGGGTCGTACGTCCCCTAGCCGGCTCTGGATACTGCCTATCGTCGTCAATCTTCTAGGGGCTGGGACCGGTCGTTCCAGCTTGGGCGGACTGCACCACTTCTTCTTCGGGGGAGAGGGGAGAGGTGCCTGGAGCCCTCTTCGCGTAGGCGGCTTGGTTTTAACTGGCCCGTAGGGTGTGGGCTTTTCGAAGGCTGGAGGATTATTTAATTGTACCTTTGTGCTCCAGGCCGGGTAGCTATTTCGGTCGACCTCGTATATAGTAATTCCTTTTCCACCGTGAGCCTTCCGTACCTCGGCATCCTTAATCCGAGCCTGATGTTTTGCAATAGTATCTCGAGATGTGGAGTTTCTCCCACATTTGCAGAAGAAGCGTGTAAAATGTTGGGCGATGTGAATTCTGCGCCGCCGAGGGTTAGAGAGTAGTTGTTGGCATAATGGACAGCTAGTACCTTTCTCTCGACATAGTTTCGAGATCGTTTTAGCTGTCTCTGCCGCGATCCATTTGGTCGGTAGTGGGGAGTGTGGAACGTGATTATCCAAAGAATCCGTTTCTGAGTCACCTAGGGTTTCACCCGGCGCTGGGTGGAGCTCCAGTGGCATGATCTTTACTTCGGGCAATAGGGGTAAAGCTCCGATGATCGGTGCAGCCTTCTTCACGGTTTCTTTAGTGACTTCCATGTTGAGAAAAGATATAGGTGTGTGCGCCTCGAGTTGGTAACAAGTAATGAGCGCGTTCTGTCTGGGACCCAAAATGGCCGCCTTCTGACCTTGAACTCCGAGGGCTTCTCCCGATTGGACGGTGCTAGTGTCGTAATCGGTCAAGTACGCGGGAGGCCTCCTGATTCGTTGGGGCCGTGGCGCATCCCCAGCCCCGGTATCATTAGCCTGGGCTCCCGTATTTTCCGTGGCTCTTTCCTCCTCGGGTATCAACTCGCCGCCAGGGCCGGGGTAAATCATCGAGGTAGGATTGTGTTCCCCTGGGGGGACCAAGGAATCTCTCCTGGGAAATCGAAGTGCTTCTGACCTTCCTGGCGACTGAGGTATTCGCAACTCCGTCAGTTGGCTAGGCAGGGGCAACTCTGGAATAACGACTTCTGGGTTATCGTTTCCTCGTGCGATTTGCCTTCTGGGTCGACCCCTCATGTTGGGACGGCGAGCAGGCTCGACTTCAACCGGGGCTCGTCCTTGTTACACCGGACTGGGGCGACAGAGTCGTAACCTTCCCTCCGCTTGGATAGATCGCTGTCCATACCTCTCTATTTCGTAAGTATGGTTTTCGTGACTCCTTAACACGCGATAGGGCCCCAAGTACTTGGCTGCTAGCTTCGGGTTTTCCCCCCTTCTCCGCCGCTTGCTTAGCAACCACACGAGGTCACCCTCATTGAATAACGGAGGCTCTCTCGCATCAGTTGACACAATTTCTTTTTGCCTATCTCGGAGGAGAGTGTGGGCTTGTATCAACCGGTCGTGGACGGTCTGCACATACTCATGTATGCTTGCGAATGATTCTAGTCTATTCCCATACAGCAACTGGTCAGGAAGACGTAGTTCCCGACCCAACATCAGATAGTTGGGTGTTTCTTTAGTGGCGGAGTGTGGTAACCCTCGCAGCGTCCGCATGATTTGTGGCAGTAACTGGTCCCAATCTTCCTGTCCTCTGCCCAGTAAGAGGGCTCGTAGGGAGTCACCCAATACACGATTGTTTCTCTCAACCACACCATTCCCTTCGGGGTGGTACGGAGTGGTCCGAGATTTATCGACTCCCCACAAGTCACATAACTCCTGGAATAAAGAGGACTCGAATTGGCTCCCTTGGTCGGTGTGGATAACTTCGGGTAGACCGAAGTAGCTGAATACCCTCTCGTCCAGGACCTGAGCTACCGTTGGGGCCGTAGCGTCGGGGACGGCTAAAGCATCTGACCACCGAGTGAAATGATCAGTGAGCACCAACACCCAGCTATTTCCTCGAGGGGTCTGAGGTAGGGGTCCCACTAAGTCTACGGCTAGTCGTTGCCATGGCCTCCCGGCGTACAGCCGTTGTCTGTTCCCGGAGGTCCGGCCCTTTCCTGTTTTGGCCCTCTGGCAAACTTCGCAAGAGAGAACTGCCCTCCGGATATCTCCAGCCATACCTGGCCAATACCAGTCCAATTGGACGCGTTTCAAGGTCTTCTCCACACCGCAGTGCGTTTGCTCGTGGGCTTTCCACAGGATTTCCTGTCTCAGCGTTTTCGGGCATACCACCACCACCCTTTCTCGCCCATTCTGGGTGAGATGAAGGGTCAATACACCCGACTCGTCGAGCTGGAGCTGGTGGAACATCCGGGCCAATCGCTGCAGCTCGAGGCTGCCTACTTGCAGCACGGCCTCTTCCACTCTCCTCCGGTTCCTGACGGCCTGGTAAATGACCCCTAGGTCGGTAGTGGCTCTCTGTTGTAATGCCCGCACTTCATCCAGTGAAGTCTGCACCACCGTCAATCGTTCTGGAACCTTTGGGACCGTGCTTTTACCAATTCCCTCAACGATTCCGGTTTCGCCTGTTACCTTGATGGCCTGTAACCGAGGATCCTGAAGCATTCTGGGAGGGTCGTCCGACACTCCGGGTGACCCCGCACCGCCCGGCAGCCGTACTGAGACTGGACTGGCTGGTGTGGGAGTCGGGAGGTCGGGCCCTAAGGCAGGTCCGCTGCCAGGTAGTCGAGGCCATTCATCTTCATCCAACTGGCGGAAGTTGGGACTGGATGCTCCCGTGCCTCTTGGTGGCTGTACCGGAACCTGGTCCACTGGCACAGCAGTTTCCCAATTTGCTCCTGGGGTTACTAAAGAGTCACACACTTGTGACCTCGTTGGCCCCTGATCCCGCTTCTCAATGGCAGCACACTGCCGGCAGTCGACGCACTGTCGTCGACTCAATCCATCGGCGTTCCCATGCTTATCGCCTTTTCGATGGATAATTCGGTACTTGTGCTCGGCCAGACTCTCCAGCCACCGGGCCACCTGGCAAGAGGGTTCCTTCCTCCGGTGCAACCAAACCAAGGAGGCATGATCGGTCCGGATGGTAAACTCCCTGCCATATAGGTAGGGCCGGAAATGCCGGACAGCCAGCACAACTGCCAGCAATTCTCTCCTGGTTACGCAGTAATTGCGTTCGGCGGAGGAGAGGGTCTTACTGTAGTAGGCTATGGGTCGCTCCTTGCCCTGCTGGACCTGGGATAACACAGCCCCGGTCCCTACGTTACTAGCGTCGGTATTTAGCACGTAGGGCAAGGAGGGATCGGGATATGCCAGTACTGGAGCGTGTGTCAGCGACCATTTGAGCCTAAGGAAAGCTTCTTGTTCCTCTTCTCCCCATTTCCAGGGGACCCCTTCGCTCGTCAACAAGGTGAGAGGTTTGGCGATCGAGGCGTAGTCAGGCACGTATCTGTGATAGTACCCAGTGGTACCCAAGTATGACCTTAACTGCGTCACATCCTGGGGTGCTGCCCATCCGCTTATGGCCTGGATCTTCTCAGGGTCGGTAGCCACTCCCGTGTCGCTGACTATGTGGCCCAGGTACTTGACTTGGGTCTGGAACAAACTGCATTTAGAGGGCTTTAGCTTCAGCCCGGCCTGTCGCAATCGCTCTAACACCTCTGCCAGCCTAGTGACATGACTAGAGAAGTCGGCTGACATGACGATGATGTCGTCTAGGTACAGCAGCAAGGTTTTCCAATGTAGCCCTTGGAGGACGCGCTCCATCAGCCGCTGGAAGGTAGCCGGGGCGGAGGTCAGTCCAAAGGGGAGCACCTTCCACCTCCACAACCCACTGCGTGTGGCGAACGCCGACCGCTCCTGGGCTTCCGCGGAGAGGGGTACCTGCCAGTATCCGCTCATCATGTCCAAGGTACTGAAGAACCTACTGCCAGACAAGGCGTCCAAGCTCTCGTCAATCCGGGGGAGGGGGTAGGCGTCCTGGCGAGTGACACTATTAAGTTTCCTATAGTCTACACACAATCGCCACGCCCCGTCCTTCTTCCTCACCAAGACCACCGGAGAGCTCCAGGCCCCGTGAGCGGGCTCAATCATGCCTTGCTTTTCCAGGGCCGAAACCTGTCGTTCGATTTCGGCTTCTTTCTCGTGTCCTACACGGTACGGGTGTTGACGGATGGGTTGTGCCTCTGGGAGGAGGGGGATCTCGTGTTGTACCAGGGTGGTACGCCCCATGTCTTCACTCCCTTGGCTGAATACATCCGCATAACGGATCAAAAGGTCTTCCATCCTTCGGTGCTCGGTAGGGGACGAGCAATGTGGTGCCGCCTGTTGGAGCAAGTCCAGCATGTGGGGAGGTATGTTGGAAACAGGAGGGGGAGTTTCTTTGGAAATCTCGGCTTCTCCCTTCGCTGTCCAGGGGACCCCTATTTCGTCCGGCCCGACTCCAGTGTATTGTCCCACGACCGTTCCTGCCGTCACGCTGACGGGATGGTCGGTGGGGTTCATACAACGGATGGCCACTCTCCCCTTCTCACCGGGTTGGTGTAAGCTGGCGGCCACCATATATCCGTTTTTTGTTCCCTCGATTAACCCGACTGGTTGATAGGAGGAGGACGTGAGACGTCCGGCAACCAGGACCTCGGTTCGAGGGGGAAGCGTTGTGGCTCGCATTATTTGCACGCTGCTTGTCAAGGGTCGACCCTCTCGGTCAGTGCAAGTCAACTTCTGTCCATTCAACACCAACGTGGGTTGCTGAAAGTTCATCTCACAGTGGTGGTCGACCAAGAAGGGCATGCCCAGGATGGCGTCCTCCTTCAGGGCACACACCACGAGAGGTATAGTAACCTGGACACTCCTGACTCTGACCGGGAGAGTGATGAGTCCGTGAAACTGCAGCCGGGTACCATCTGCCATTCGTCCATAGTCCTCCCGAACCTCTAATTTGCTTTTGACATCTTTAGGTAATCGCTCAAAGACATGTCGTCCCAACAAATTAGAGGTGCATCCGGTGTCCACGAGGAATTGGACGGGCTGACCTCCGATGCGACCTGGCAAGAAATAGCTGCTATTATGCGGCTTCCATGATTCGTCTCCGTGAGTCCGTCTGGCTTTGCTCGTCCTCTGGGGGCCTTTTTTGGAAGGCCGAGACGGCTTGGGCCAGACGTACGTTTCGTCCTTGGCTTCTGAGGGTGGGAGACCTGCACACTCAGGTAGGGGTTGATATTGGTTATGCAAGGGGACCGGTGGCGAGCAGGGGGGGAGCCTGTGTCGCCTAGTCCGTCGTGGCCGTTGCCACTGGCCTTGCAAGGGTATATTTGATCCACAGTCAGTACTTCCCCCTACTGCTGTGGATGGTAACCGTTTCCCGACCTCGTGACTTGAGGTGGTTGTCCTTGGGAGGCTTGGGGGCACCCGCGTTGGGTGTGCCCTGTCTGGCCGCAACCCCAACAATTTGGTCCCCTTCTTTCCACTCCCCGTTGTCCCAACAGCTTTCCTTCCCTCAGTCCATCCGCTAATCCCTTTATAGCCATCAGGACGTCGTTCAAGGTGGCTGATGGGGGATCCGAATGGACGGGGGCGACTGTAGCGGGGGTAACCTCCTCCTCCTCCACCGTCATTATTAGGGGTCGGGCGCCAGGCCGAGGAAGAGTGGGCTGGATTTGCAGGAACTCATTCCCCGCCTGCACTGCTTCCTCCAAGCTCTGGGCCTTCATTGCTAACAGGTGGCGTTGGAGGGGCGTATTTCCCAGAGTCAGAGAAAACGCATCCATGGCCATACTAGACTGGTAGGAGTCTGGAAGGTCAGCGTACGCTATCTTCACCAGACGCTCCATCTCTGTGGCATGTTCTTGGAGGCTCGTCTTTGGTTCCCTCTTGAGGTGGAGCCTACTCTTAGCCTCTCTCGGGGAGAGTCCGTACTTCGTGCGTAAAGCCGAGAAGATGGAGGCAGGCGAGTCCCCTCGACTACAGCTTCTGGCTCCCTCCTTCAGGGTCTCCCGCAGGTGGAGGAGCGTGGCCTTCTCACTCCACTCGTTAGCTTCCGCAACCTCTTCGAACTGGGAGATGAATAACTCTACATCTTCACTCCCATCGAACTTCGGAGGCTTGAAGCTAGCTTCTCCTCTGGGTATTTGTAAGGCTCTAGTGATAGCCTCTGTCAGCTGCCCAATCTGGTCGACCTGCTGTAACTCTGCCTCAGCCAGATCTCTGGTAGCATTCCGTCGGCTGTTTGGCATGGTTACCAGGTTCGTCTTATAGGTCCTAATTACCGCAATTAGATCCCACCGCTGCCACCAGTGTGTTGGATCTTGCGACCAACACGTAGAGGCGACCTGGGTCGGCTTACTCTACCGGTCTGCATTCACTCTCCACAAGGGCCGTGTAAGTGTTGCCCGTTGACCAACACGCGGAGGCGACTAGGTCGGCTTACACCACCGGTCTACTACAACCACCTTACACGGGGAATTGTTCCCTGAGTGATATTATGCTCGTTCGACAAGGTCGACCTGAGGTCGACCGGGGTCGACAGTGTTTCTATACTCTACTCCCAAAGCGCAGTCCGTAGACTGAGGCTTGGAGTAAATAAGTGCTCAGTGTGATTCTGTTATTGCGCAAGGTAACAGAAGAGTGTGGGTCCAAATGCAAAGCATGTATTGAACGAACTTACTAGGCCGAAACACGGCCTTAAGTATAACCAGATATGCAAATGAGGTGGCTAGGGCCAACCTCCTCTAGGGGCGTGACTATATAAAATAACACAAGAGAACACAACTCTAATGACAATAACCAAAAAGGAGATGGTAATGCATGTTTCCATCACACCAAGGAGCTATTAGCAATAACTACCTACAGCAGCACATCTGTGGTCGATAAATAAACTGAGCCATTCCCAAAACGATGTAGGGAACTGGTACGATAATCCAGTTCTATCAATCACCAATACAACAATACTGCTAAAAAACGAGTGAAATGTTGCACCTCATACTGCAGGAAAGAGTTCCTAAATATTTGTTTGTTTTTAGTAGCAATAGCATGTATTTGAGAATCTTCAACGATCAACTTAAGCTTTAAAGTGCTGCCATTGCACAAAGATTATTTAGGCAAGTCAAGCCAAACTTCATTTAAAACAAGTCTAGATGGGGCGTTTTCTGAGATTACGATTACGGCACGAAACTTTAGACAAGACGCCATAGTTAGTTGCTACGGAAATGCTACGCCTCCAAATGATAACATATTACTGAGGCACTAACGTTTCCCCTCCAAAACTTACCTCAAAAAGTAGCTAGGGTTATTCACCTACAACGATTCCGTTTTTCCGTTCTTTACTCTGTTGATAATTTTATGTATTGGCAGTTGTCCTTTCCTAGATGTTTGAAAAGATAACTCTCAAATTGTCTATCAGATAATTGGTTAATCCGTTTTTGAATAAATAAATTGCAAACATTTTTGAGAATTACTTTGACCTTATAAGTTGGAGATGTTTCTACTTTTTTGCTTTGGCTTCATTGGCAGATTTGCAGCAGAAATAACAATCAAGACATTAATTTAATAAATTATGAGTTAAAATGTTAATTTTACAATTTTCACAGTATGATAGAAAGACCGAGACACCGTCCACTTATTTAACTATGGCCCTTTTGTTGCTGGTGGTACATTTTGCAAATTGATGAATTTGATAAATCAAAGTGCGCTCTTCTCTTTGGCTGTGAATTTGAAGGTGCAAAATAAAACACTGCGGGAACTGCATATTTCTTCAAGATCTTTACGCCTCTCACTTTTGAATATCAGTTATCAGTAAAGCACGCCTGAAATAAAAATCAAGTCAGAGATATACATATTAAGTAACATTAACAGAAGTAATACTAACATATTTTCATTACAATAGACCTACCTAGAAAAGTATGTGCAATGTGCTGAAAATATAGCACCGAACAAGAATGATAAACCTAACCAACCCACAAACAAACAAACCAGTTGAAGTGGCACAATGGGCCATAACAGGAGTTGTCTACAAAAACTAAGATTTTCTTCAAACTTATGAATTCTTAGTCCTGTAGAAGATTCCTTTACACTAAGTATCAGCTTCTTTTTTTTACTAGCAGCATTATTGTTAAGACTCATTAACTAGGTGGTCTTTTGTACTTAGTACTTTGTACCAAACTTAGTCTCTTTATAAAATGTTACAACATACTGATCATAAACGTAATGAGCTGGTGGGCTGCCACAGTTTGTTCCCTTTACCAGAGTCAAAGGATGAGAGACACTTCATATTTATCAGCCATTGATTCCGTAGTAAGTCAGTCTTTGGAAACTGATGGAAAGTAAACTCTGAGTCTCTATTAGTGCAAAGAGGTTTTGTACAACTGCTTGGCACTAAAACTAATTTAAAAAGGGTCAGCATGATGTAAATTAAGTGTATAACTTCTGGGGTACATTTAAGTAAACCTTTACAGACATGTAGTAGTAGATTGTTGCCTAACCTTGTTAGAATTGGAAGTAAAGAGAGCAGCCGAAGTCACACACAGCTTCGAAGCTGTGTGTGACTCGCTGGGTACCGGATTAAGATGTCACATGATGCAAAGGCTATATATACAGAATTATCAAGCCTCTAGGTCATCTTGACTTTTCTTAGTGGTAACTGATCTGTAAAATCTAACATGGTGTCATAGGTAGAAAATATTTATGCCGGATTTATCATATGGTACAAGACCCCCAATAAAGATGTCAGGTTGTCAGCCTGTAGAACAACTCCATTGCCGTGAGGATATTCCCCTAGTAAACTCATGTTTGACCGACCAATAAGGTCAACCTTATGCGTACCTTATGAGAGGGATGTAAACTATGGTCAGTTCAAAGATACCAGAGAACACATGAAAGTAAATTTGATAGTAATAGGAAATACAGGGCAAAACAACTCCTGAAAATTTTACTGGGGCAGGTTGTACACGTCAGGTCTCCTACTGACATTGGAACTGAGGGTACCGTGCTGAATAAGAATACCTCTCCTTATAGTTACTATATTAGGGTGGAGTGAGATCCAGATAAACAAGAGAAACTTTTTTGAGTCATACCCTGATTTGTCTGGTGGCTGTGACATGGATGGAGGAGAGGACCAGCCACCAGCTACTCTCAGAGGTACCAGAACTAAAATCTTTCTTTCGAGGCACAAACAACAGGTTGAGAATGTGATGCCACTTGGGAATGTGGAGCCAATAATTGGCAAGTAATCCAGGCATGAGCAACAGGTTGGGAATGTTATACCAACAAGAAATGGGATGCAAGTAGAAGGCGAGCAACCCATAAGCGCTCAAGGTGCAAGGAATGGTCGGGTGACAATATATGGCAGAATTAGCAAACCACCCAATATGGGGACAATGAGGTTTATTGAGGTCCATTTGTAGTTTTAGATACAGACCAATGTCAAGTTCTAGTTCTGGTGCGTACAATGGCTCAGGAAGGGATCTGGATCCAGAAAATTATATGATTATTATGATTAACATTGAATAGGTTCGTATTCTCGATGTGGTATTATTTGGTGTGGCATATTCACACGAATTATGAAAAAGAGGCTGGAAACCATGTTGTGCCCAGTTTGTTAGCATGTGTATACGTATAATGGCAGGCCGTAATTCAAACAGAACATTATATTAGACATACACTCATCAAATACACCACAATTATTGAGGGCTATAAAATCTTAAAAAATTACATCATTAACTGCAAACAACTGTTTGACATTTTTTCTAAAATCAAAAAGTTGAAACTTATAGAAAAACTCAACTGTTTGGAAAAAGCACCATATTGATTGTAAAATTGTTGAAATATGAATATAACTACTTGAGCAAGAAATGAGCTAGGAGATGGTGCTTGTCTGGTTGATGGCATTGAAAAGCCTGATCACCTCCTCATCTTTGTTCTGTAACAAAATATATAAGAGTGACAGATAATGACAAGTGGCAGTTGATGACAAGTGGCCGTTGATGACAAGTGGCAAATGATGACAAGTGGCAGTTGATGACAAGCGGCAGGAGGCACAGTTAAGAAGTAAGTTACAACTGAAAGACACAGAGTAAATAAAATTTACAAAACTAGCTAGTAAGATGTAATGTTCATAATTTTTCAGTAGCTAATGAATTAACTTACGAAACATAATCAGTGCATGTAAAAACCTAAGGAACTCAAGATTCAAGCTTGAGGTGTACAATCTGTTTAATGATATCATATATAATTTCCTTACAACATTGTCATGCAGAAACCAAGATTTATGTCGCAATCAAACCAATCCAAGTGACAATTATCAAATGAGAACCATGACTAAAGTACTTTGTTAGCCATAGTACTTGATGGTGAATTATGTAGTACTTTGTTAGTTGTAGTACGTGATGGTGAAGTATGTAGTACTCAGTTAGTTGCAGTACTTGATGGTGAAGTATGTAGTACTCAGTTAGTTGCAGTACTTGATGGTGGAGTATGTAGTACTCAGTTAGTTGTAGTACTTGATGGTGAAGTATGCAGTACTTTGTCAGTTGTAGTACTTGATGGTGAAGTATGTAGTACTTAGTTGTAGTAATTGATGGTGAAGTATGTAGTACTTTGTTAGTTGTAGTACTTGATGGTGAAGTATGTAGTACTCAATTAGTTGCAGTACTTGATGGTGAAGTATGCAGCACTTAGTTAATTGCGGTGATTCGACGGCCAGCATGTTTCAAGATTAAAATAGACAAAACTTGATTGCTTTTTAAACACCTGGGTGAAAAATACATGTGAAATGTGTTTTAACTGCGATCAAGTTTTGCTGATTTTAATCTTGAAACATCCTGGCAGTCAGATCACCTCAAACATTGAAAACCATAGCAAATGATAAAAATACTGAGACTTTCTGATAAAATCTACTAAAATTTTGTGAAAGCTCATATTTAATTAAATATTTATTAAGTGAACTGAGCAGATAGTAAGCAATAAATGTTTCCTACCTTCCAAATAATGACTAGAGAATCATCTGAGTAAGTTATCAGGCCATGGCAGCACAACTCTACATCCTATGAGAAAAAAATGGAACTGTCGATTATACGATAACAAAAAAGGAAAGAAGACAACTCTTGGATGTACAGCTGACAATTTCAGATAACGTAAAACATTTATGTAAAGTTTTTGCTTCATACTTCGTAAAAATTCCATATCACATGACCTGTTAAGTCGGCGAAATTTTTCACAAAAATATTGCTTTCTTTCGTTCCGCACTTGAGAGAAAGAAAACAGCAATGTCTCTATTATATATACAAGTGCCATAGCTGTCTGGTCCATCAGATGGTCGATAAAGCACAGGGAATCAGTAGGCGTATATAATCTTATAATCTTCAGCAATAATTGAGACGATCGATCGATGAGATGTTAGAGTGTCGCACTACTAATCCTATCACGAGTTGGAGAATCGGCAAAAGTTATCTTGTAGCATAACCTTAAACCCTGGTGACAAATAGACAGACGGACAGATAGTCACTGCCCTATTTAGAGTAAAATATTTGTTTTGCTTTAGTGTGGACGTATAAAATATTTTTCTTATTTTTCTATTGCAGGATAAACTTCGCAGTCTGCAAAAAATGAACAAGTGTTGTAAAGTGGCGTTGTAGGTGTGCACTCCTTTTAACTTATTGTAAAATTACAGCAATATTGGACAAAAAACTGAGCAAAATTGATGAAATAAAAATAAGAAAAGTTGTCGACACGAACCAAAAATACTACAGTTACAGTAGTAATAAATACTAAATTAAGGTAGTTTTTTTCATTCATGAAAGATCAAATCACTTCGTAAGGATCATGGAATGAATTAGGTAGGTAACTCACATGTATTTTACTGTAAGTATAACATAAATTCCCTTTAACGTAAAACTTTTTGGAACAGATTATTTATGTTGTAGGAGCCTCTACTGTACCTTAATCAATGTGCCTAAATGCTACTTCTACAGCCCAAATCACACTTATACAACTCATATCATACAATTCATATCTTACTCCTACAATTCATATCATACCCTTTCAACTCATATCCTCCTCTTGTAACTCATACCCTACCCTTGCAACCCATATCATACCCTTGCAACTCATATCCTCCTCTTGCAACTCATACCCTACCCTTGCAACTCGTGTCATACTCTTGCAACTCATATCAAATCGTTGCAACTCGTATGATACCCTCGCAACTCATACCGTACCCTTGCAATTCATATGATACCCTTGCAACTCATATCACACCCTTGCAACTCCTATCATACCCTTGCAACTCATATCATACCCTTGCAACTCCTATCATGCCCTTGCAACTCATATCATACCCTTGCCACTCATATCATACTTTTTCAACTCCTATCATACCCTTGCAACTCATATCATACCCTTTCAACTCATATCATACCCTTGCAACTCCTATCATACCCTTGCAACTCATATCATACCCTTTCAACTCATAACATACCGTTGCAACTCATAACATACCCTTGCAACTCATATCATACCCTTGCAACGTATATCATACCCTTGCAACTCATATCATACCCTTGCAACTCATATCATACCCTTGCAACTCATATCATACCATTGTAACTCATACCATACCTTTGCAACTCATATCATACCCTTGCAACTCATATCATACTCTCACAGCAAATACCCTACCCACACAACCCAGCAGCAAACAGCAGTCCAAGAATCAATGATTTGCAACACAGAAGGGTCTACCATATGTCTGAATTGATTAACAATCAACGAACATTAAAACCTCTATTTGAACACCGGCTTTCTTCGAACGCTACCTTTACTAGAACCCCACTATAGGAGAAAAGTTAAAAATAGAGCATCATCTTTAAATAGAGCGCTTTAAATACGAGTTGACTGCCACTTTGAAATTTTGTGATCTTTACAAACCCATAGTAGAAAGTCATCAGTAAAAAAATGTCCACAAGATCACATCAATAGAGTGATCTCAGTCTGGAACTTCGGGTGTACTTTGGGTGTACTGTAGAACTGTCGGTGTACTTCAGCACGTAAGTTACATACTATGGGTGTACTGTAGCATGTAAGTTACATACTGTGGGTGTACTGTAGCATGTAAGTTACATAATACAGGCGTACTGTAGCATGTAAGTTACATACTGTGGGTGTACTGTAGCATGTAAGTTACACACTATGGGTGTACTGTAGCATGTAAGTTACATACTGTGGGTGTACTGTAGCATGTAAGTTACATAGTATGGGTGTACTGTAGCATGTACATTACATAATATGGGTGTACTGTAGCATGTAAGTTACACACTATGGGTGTACTGCAGCATGTAAGTTACATACTACGGGTGTACTGTAACATGTAAGTTACACACTGTGGATGTACTGCAGCATGTAAGTTGCATACTGTGGGTGTACTGTAGCCTGGAAGTTACATACTATGTGTGTACTGCAGCATGTAAGTTACATACGATGGGTGTAATGTAGCATGTAAGTTACATACTGTGGGTGTACTGCAGCATGTAAGTTACATATTGTGGGTGTACTGTAGCATGTAAGTTACATACCACGGGTGTACTGTAGCAAGTAAGTTACACACTGTGGGTGTACTGCAGCATGTAAGTTACATACTGTGGGTGTACTGTAGCATGTAAGTTACATACTACGGGTGTACTGTAGCATGTAAGTTACATACTATGGGTATACCGTAGCATGTAAGTTACATACTATGGGTATACTGTAGCCTGTAAGTTACATACTATGGGTGTACTGTAGCATGCAAGTTACATACTACGGGTATACTGTAGCATGTAAGTTACATACTATAGGTATACTGTAGCATGTAAGTTACATAATATGGGTGTACTGTAGCATGTAAGTTACATAATATGGGTATACTGCAGCATGTAAGTTACAAACTATGGGTATACTGTAGCATGTAAGTTACATACTATGGGTGTACTGTAGCATGTAAGTTACATAATATGGGTATACTGCAGCATGTAAGTTACAAACTATGGGTGTACTGCAGCATGTAAGTTACATACTATGGGTGTACTGTAGCATGTAAGTTACATACTATGGGTGTACTGCAGCATGTAAGTTCTGGTAAAAGCAAATACTAAACAATATAAGCGAAGTGTTGTTTGGCTATCAGGTTCATCAGACGATATACAAACCTATTGAAAAAGTAAAAATACTGAAAGTTCACACCCTACAGTCATCTGGTAGTATGTTATATGACTAGGTCATCTTAACTCATCAAGTCGGAATGAATCTTTTTTATTATTGTAAAAGCAGACATGGCCATATATAATCTTTCACACCTTGAGAAGTAGTCGGTATTTTTTCAAACTGAAAACTGCATCTTATTCAAAATAAAATGTCCTTCATAATGATACATGAAATAGCTAGCTTTACTAAATTTTACTTTCTATAAAAATATGAAAAAATAGGTTAAGAAATAATTTCCAAATCGCACCTAAAGTGCAGGAAATTATTGGTATAAGAACAAAAATGTAGTGTTACACATCCTTTGTGACCTGTAACCTCTTATATTAGCCGTTACCATCATAGTGAGCAGCACTGAAACCTTTTCATCACGATAGCTTTTTTATTTTGCACTACAGAGGAAAAGTTTTCATCGAGCACAACATGGAGTTATAACTGGGATTGTAGAAGTTGCGTGATTAACACTCTTTTGTGTTCTTTGAAGCTTAAAATCGCGAAGTTCTTTGATAGTTTGGACAAAATAAAAACGTTGACTTGGGTTTCTAGTCTATTTAAAAAAAAAACTCAACGCTTTTAATTGGTTGAAACAGAATCATAAACTCCTAGAGATTTTACATAATAAAATTCACATATATTGTGTTGATCATGTCATAGCAATGAAACAAATTAAAGGGAATACTTGGCTCCGGAAATTTTGCCTTCGTTTTTGATTACCAACTTTGGAAAAATAAAAAAACACTCACTTTGACAATATAGGGTTTCAAATAGGTTGTATCTTGTAGAGAATTTGTGGAGATACAAATAAAAAACTATTTAGCTACTGTTAGTGGTTGCCATGCAACAAGCAAATGAACTGTGCAATGTCAGAAAGTCAGCTTGCTGACTTTGAAGAGTTAAGACTGGACAGAAACTCAATGATACCTTGTTGGAACATAGTATACAAGGCCAAGGGAGGAAGAGAATGTCTGTGCATAGTCAGACTTTCCAGATAGCAAGGAGACGACGTGGAGGCTTTTCGTATAGGCAACCAGCAGCAAGTCCTGTGCAAACATAGGAACTGTAATTAATGCTCAGACAGCGATCCATCCCATGCCAGCCAGCTTGCCAGACACAACCAAAGGAATTAAGTATAATAATACAGGTACCAACGGTTGAGCAAGCTTGGTATAGAACACAACTGAGAAACTGATGGAACAATAAATTTTCCCTAGACAACTTATGTACACAATGGAATTGGCCTGACGCCTGCTCTACAAGTTTCCGCTCAAGAATAGGTTACACCTTCCCAAAAGGGTTTTATAGAGATTATTCTATGAACATGTTTTGGACAATTAGATACCAGTCATGAGCACAGTAAATAGAAAAGCTTTATAACAGAACTAATTTCAAACTACTCATCAGATAAGTCAAAACTTGCTCCTACGTTCCAGTCAGTTCTTATGGTAAAAAACACTATCGTGTTTTAAACATATATGGCTCACATCAACAATTAGACTAGAAGAATGTCGAGATGTCCGAGATGTCGAGATGTATGAGGTCTGAAAGCTTGGCGTAAATCATACATAGAGAGATAGACATAGAACAGAGCTTGCGCTTGCAGTAAACAAAAACAAACTGATGTATTTAAAGAAATAAAATTGGGGTTTCCATGCGCGTGTAACAGGAAATGACAAGATTAAAAGAGCAAGAAACAAACCAATCAGGGTGTTACTCTGTTTGAACAGGCCTACTGCTACCACACTCAATGGTAATACGTCAGCAATATAATCACTAATGTGTAGAGTTGTCCCGATTTTAATATCGGTATCGGTGCCGAAATGGGTGTTAAGTATCTGATACTTTTTATAGATCAATTATTTAGCAGAAAACCATATTTTAGCCTGGTATACTAATAAAAAATCTTCAGCTGCAAGTTTCCTACTTTTACCTAATGAATTCCGGGCCTGTCACACAATCTATTTCATGTCTATAGCTTAATAAACATCAACACAGCAGAGGAATCTTTTGGCTTTAGTCAGGACGTAATCACCAAGTGCGGTATTTCCCAATTACAGTGATATGATTTATTGCAGCCAATCAAGAAAAAAACACAAAATTATGGGAAACAAGAATGCGGTGTAATATTTCTATGTACTAGCATCACAAAAGTAATTTGAGCATTCGATGCATAAAATTATCTAACTCTCTTGATCCTAATGATATAATGTATCGTTTGCGGCGCATAAAATAACCTCAGTAGCCTATCGGTATTTAGCCTGTCCTCCACCATCTGTGGCAAGTGAGTCATTTTTCAGTACGACTGGCTACATCGATAGCGATGGAAGATAAAGACGCTTCGCTGAGATAATTAAATCACTAACGGTAATTAAGAGAAACATTTATTTGCTCTAAACTTGTACAGGCGCAGCAGTTCGTTCAGCAGTAGAAGAGAGACATCAATATCACCGAAAAAGCTGTACCACTAACAGTAACTACCATTATTAATAGCAGATTACAAGATACATGTACTGTTTTGTTACTAGATGCATGGTACGTCATAATGTCAGTATGTGACTATATATACATGTATATATTTTTTCCATGAATACAAACAAATACATCAATATTTATAGTTTCTTTGCATTATATTTGCATAATAAAATCAACAAATATCTATGCAACACAGGAGATCTGAATCGGTATATGAATCGGATTATTTTTCAATAAGAACCGGCGTATCGGTCGGTATCTGAATCGGCTGGTGAAATTAGAATCGGGGCATCTCTACTAATGTGTTGCGGATTAGCTTATTAACTTATCAAATGTAGTCAGCAGGTTCTCTTCATTTGTTTACCTCACCATATAGTTGACTTTACAAAAAAATGACCTTGTTAAGTGAGGGTCACACGCGCACACACACACGCAACTAATTCAGCCAATAATAAAACACACAAATGAAGGTAAAAACTGACTTACGCCATGCAGCTTCAAAAGGCAGTTTACAGGAGAATCTGAGAAGAAGGCAGGATATTCAGTTGGTTCCATCCTGTGATTAATTTTACATACTAACACTTCTCCTGATAATGTGCCGACTGCAAAATTATCCTCCAAAAACAATTCAGACTAAATACAGTCAAGAGCGAAGATAGATTATCAAGTGAATATGAAGTAGAGATAAGATATTGGCAAGAATATGGATTATTTAATAGAATGGAAAGTTTAAAGCAGGAGCAGCACCAGAGAGAACTTATCGGTAGGAAACAAATGTCTGTAAAATGCTCAACTCCATCGCTTTACCTGCATTTTTGTGTATTCAAACAAGGCTACATAATCTGGAGAGTGGAAGAAGATGGTGTAAAACAAAAGTGTGTAACAAACACCTGATAGTTTGGTAGCAGAACAGAAAAGTGACTTCTCATCAGGTCGAGCTAGAATATCTACATGCTGTAGTGTAAGTCTACCATTGGTATCCCAATGCTTCTCATATATGTCTATAAAACAAACAGTCACTAACGGTCATTGCTTCAAATACAGCTGATAAGAATATGTACATTATGAACACTATCAACTATCAACATTATTACGCTAGTAGTAAATATTAATCGTTTATCAGTTGTTCAACTCCTTCACTACCACAACCAGCCCAGTACGACTCGGCAAGGTGTTTGCGTAGGGCCAGGAGCCGCATGGTGCGACTTTAGTAGGCTACATACAAACCTTTCTGATTAGTGAGTAGTTGATTAATTAGACTATTGTATCTGTGCTGGAACAAAATTAAACATTCGTAGGCATGTGTTAGGTAAATAGAAAATGTTTTCAACCCATCCCGGGCGTAGTTTCATTTTGCAAAGACTGTATTCTCCATTGCAACTTTTTGCTTACAAGGGTTGCACTAATTTTAGATTTAAAGACTTTTGGTGATTTTTATTGAACAATAACACTGCTGGGAGTATTTTTATTTTAGAACTAATAATGCTGTAAACTACAATAAAGTTGGTCGATTGTCTGACCTGAATGTGATCATGGTTGTATTGAAAATAGTCAAAAAAGTGACCAAGCTCATTCTGCAACAATGGAATTGTTGTGGAATTTTTATGGCGCAAACTGGTGTAAAATTTAATGCTGATAAATTTGATTTCAAAACATTTTTATAGACTGTGTGGCTTGAAAGTTATGATAATTTACTTAATGCCATATATGGTATATATATAATGGTGGCAAAATGATTAATGATGGTTACAATCTATATATATATATATATTTCTCAAAGTTTGTCATCTGTTTTATGTCGTCTGTTTTCAGTATGTCCAGCTTTAGCTATTATTAGAATCTTAGAATAACGAATCTGTACCGAAAAAGATTTGATCTCGGACCCTCCCCTTTGCCAGTCCGACCCCGTACCAATTAGGGCACAGATATTGATCTGTTAGCTAGCTGACATATTTCGCTATATGAGAGCAAATACCCAACGGTTTCACCCACTACACCGGGTGATTGCGTAACGTCACGGAGGCGAATAGCTCTCATTAGTAAGCTTACTCAAATTTCCAATTAGCAACATGCCAGGCTAATAGCAAGTGGCAGGCGACTCTCATTATTTCTCATTATTTACGAGCTGATTTTTAATACCCGGGCAACGCCGGGAAGCACAGCTAGTATAAGTATATAATCCATATCATAGAAACACTGAGAGCCCCACCTAATGTTATAAGTATATAATCCATCTCATAGAAACACTGAGAGCACCACCTACTGTTACAAGTATATAATCCATATCATAGAAACACTGGGAGCACCACCTACTGTTATAAATATATAATCCATCTCATAGAAACACTGAGAGCACCACCTACTGTAATAAGTATATATAATCGATCTCATAAAAACACTGAGAGCACTACCTACTGTTATAAGTATATAATCCATCTCATAGAAACACTGAAAGCACCACCTACTGTTATAAGTATATAATCTATCTCATAAAAACACTGAGAGCACCACCTACTGTTATAAGTATATAATCCATCTCATAGAAATACTGAGAGCTCCACCTACTGTTATAAGTATACAATCTATCTCATAGAAACACTGAGAGCACCACCTACTGTTTTAAGTAAATAATCCATCTCATATAAACACTGAGAGCACCAACTACTGTTATAAGTATATAATCCATCTCATAGAAACACTGAGGGCACCACCTACTGTTATAAGTATATAATCCATATCAAAGAAACACTGAGAGCATCACCTACTGTTATAAGTATATAATCCATCTCATAGAAACACTGAGAGCACCACCTACTATTTTAAGTATATGATCAATGTCATAGAAACACTGAGAGCATCACCTACTGTTATAAGTATATAATCCATCTCATAGAAACACTGAGAGCACCACCTACTGTTACAAGTATATAATCCATATCATAGAAACACTGAGGGCACCACCTACTGTTATAAATATATAATCCATATCATAGAAACACTGAGAGCACCACTTACTGTTATAAGTATATAATCCATCTCATAGAAACACTGAGAGCACCACCTACTGTTACAAGTATATAATCCATATCATAGAAACACTGAGGGCACCACCTACTGTTATAAATATATAATCCATATCATAGAAACACTGAGAGCACCACTTACTGTTATAAGTATATAATCCATATCAAAGAAACACTGAGAGCATCACCTACTGTTATAAGTATATAATCCATATCAGAGAAACACTGAGAGCATCACCTACTGTTATAAGTATATAATCCATCTCATAGAAACACTGAGAGCACCACCTACTGTTATAAGTATATAATCCATCTCATAGAAACACTGAGAGCACCACCTACTGTTATAAGTATATAATCCATCTCATAGAAACACAGAGAGCACCACCTACTGTTACAAGTATATAATCCATATCATAGAAACACTGAGGGCACCACCTACTGTTATAAGTATATAATCCATATCATAGAAACACTGAGAGCACCACCTACTGTTATAAGTATATAATCTATCTCATAGAAACACTGAGAGCACCACCAACTATATAAGTATATAATCCATCTCATAGAAACACTGAGAGCACCACCTAATGTCATAAGTATATAATCCATATCATAGAAACACTGAGAGCACCACCTACTGTTATAAATATATAATCCATCTCATAGAAACACTGAGAGCACCACCTACTGTTACAAGTATATAATCCATATCATAGAAACACTGGGAGCACCACCTACTGTTATAAATATATAATCCATCTCATAGAAACACTGAGAGCACCACCTACTGTTACAAGTATATAATCCATATCATAAAAACACTGAGAGCACCACCTACTGTTATAAGTATATAATCCATATCATAGAAACACTGAGAGCTCCACCTACTGTTATAAGTATATAATCCATCTCATAGAAACACTCAGAGCACCACCCACTGTTGTAAGTATATAATCCATATCATAGAAACACTGAGAGCACCACTCACTGTTATAAGTATATTCCATCTCATAGAAACACTGAGAGCACCACCAATTATATAAGTATATAATCCATCTCATAGAAACACTGAGAGCACCACCTAATGTTATAAGTATATAATCCATCTCATAGAAACACTGAGAGCACCACCTACTGTTACAAGTATATAATCCATATCATAGAAACACTGAGAGCACCACCTATTGTTATAAGTATATAATCCATCTCATAGAAACACTGAGAGCACCACCCAATGTCATAAGTATATAATCCATATCATAGAAACACTGAGAGCACCACCTACTGTTATAAATATATAATCCATCTCATAGAAACACTGAGAGCACCACCTACTGTTACAATTATATAATCCATATCATAGAAACACTGGGAGCACCACCTACTGTTATAAATATATAATCCATCTCATAGAAACACTGAGAGCACCACCTACTGTTACAAGTATATAATCCATATCATAGAAACACTGAGAGCACCACCTACTGTTATAAGTATATAATCCATATCATAGAAACACTGAGAGCTCCACCTACTGTTATAAGTATATAATCCATTTCAAAGAAACACTGAGAGCACCACTTACTGTTATAAGTATATTCCATCTCATAGAAACACTGAGAGCACCACCAATTATATAAGTATATAATCCATCTCATAGAAACACTGAGAGCACCACCTACTGTTATAAGTATATAATCCATATCATAGAAACACTGAGAGCACCACCTACTGTTATAAATATATAATCCATCTCATAGAAACACTGAGAGCACCACCTACTGTTACAAGTATATAATCCATATCATAGAAACACTGAGAGCACCACCTATTGTTATAAGTATATAATCCATCTCATAGAAACACTGAGAGCACCACCGAATGTCATAAGTATATAATCCATATCATAGAAACACTGAGAGCACCACCTACTGTTATAAATATATAATCCATCTCATAGAAACACTGAGAGCACCACCTACTGTTACAATTATATAATCCATATCATAGAAACACTGAGAGCACCACCTACTGGTATAAGTATATAATCCATATCATAGAAACACTGAGAGCTCCACCTACTGTTATAAGTATATAATCCATCTCATAGAAACACTCAGAACACCACCCACTGTTATAAGTATATAATCCATATCATAGAAACACTGAGAGCACCACTTACTGTTATAAGTATATTCCATCTCATAGAAACACTGAGAGCACCACCAATTATATAAGTATATAATCCATCTCATAGAAACACTGAGAGCACCACCTACTGTTATAAGTATATAATCCATTTCATAGAAACACTCAGAGCACCACCCACTGTTATAAGTATATAATCCATATCATAGAAACACTGAGAGCACCACTTACTGTTATAAGTATATTCCATCTCATAGAAACACTGAGAGCACCACCTACTGTTATAAGTATATAATCCATATCATAGAAACACTGAGAGCTCCACCTACTGTTATAAGTATATAATCCATTTCATAGAAACACTCAGAGCACCACCCACTGTTATAAGTATATAATCCATATCATAGAAACACTGAGAGCACCACTTACTGTTATAAGTATATTCCATCTCATAGAAACACTGAGAGCACCACCAATTATATAAGTATATAATCCATCTCATAGAAACACTGAGAGCACCACCTACTGTTATAAGTATATAATCCATATCATAGAAACACTGAGAGCACCACCTACTGTTATAAATATATAATCCATCTCATAGAAACACTGAGAGCACCACCTACTGTTACAAGTATATAATCCATATCATAGGAACACTGAGAGCACCACCTATTGTTATAAGTATATAATCCATCTCATAGAAACACTGAGAGCACCACCCAATGTCATAAGTATATAATCCATATCATAGAAACACTGAGAGCACCACCTACTGTTATAAATATATAATCCATCTCATGGAAACACTTAGAGCACCACCTACTGTTACAATTATATAATCCATATCATAGAAACACTGAGAGCACCACCTAATGGTATAAGTATATAATCCATATCATAGAAACACTGAGAGCTCCACCTACTGTTATAAGTATATAATCCATCTCATAGAAACACTGAGAGCACCACCTACTGTTATAAGTATATAATCCATCTCATAGAAACACTGAGAGCACCACCTACTGTTATAAGTATATAATCCATATCATAGAAACACTGAGAGCTCCACCTACTGTTATAAGTATATAATCCATCTCATAGAAACACTGAGAGCACCACCCAATGTCATAAGTATATAATCCATACCATAGAAACACTGAGAGCACCACCTACTGTTATAAATATATAATCCATCTCATAGAAACACTGAGAGCACCACCTACTGTTATAAGTATATATTCTATGTCATAGAAACACTGAGAGCACCACCTACTGTTATAAGTATATAATCCATCTCAAAGAAACACTGAGAGCACCACCTACTGTTATAAGTATATAATCCATCTCATACAAATACTGAGAGCTCCACCTACTGTTATAAGTATACAATCTATCTCATAGAAACACTGAGAGCACCACCTACTGTTTTAAGTATATAATCCATCTCATAGAAACACTGAGAGCACCACCTACTGTTATAAGTATATAATCCATATCATAGAAACACTGAGAGCTCCACCTACTGTTATAAGTATATAATCTATATCATAGAAACGCTGAGAGCACCACCAACTGCTATAAGTATATAATCCATCTGATAGAAACACTGAGAGCATCACCTAATGTTATAAGTATATAATCCATCTCATAGAAACACTGAGAGCACCACCTACTGTTACAAGTATATAATCCATATCATAGAAACACTGAGGGCACCACCTACTGTTATAAATATATAATCCATATCATAGAAACACTGAGAGCACCACCTACTGTTATAAGTATATAATCCATATCAAAGAAACACTGAGAGCATCACCTACTGTTATAAGTATATAATCCATATCAGAGAAACACTGAGAGCATCACCTACTGTTATAAGTATATAATCCATCTCATAGAAACACTGAGAGCACCACCTACTGTTATAAGTATATAATCCATCTCATAGAAACACTGAGAGCACCACCTACTGTTATAAGTATATAATCCATCTCATAGAAACACAGAGAGCACCACCTACTGTTACAAGTATATAATCCATATCATAGAAACACTGAGGGCACCACCTACTGTTATAAGTATATAATCCATATCATAGAAACACTGAGAGCACCACCTACTGTTGTAAGTATATAATCTATCTCATAGAAACACTGAGAGCACCACCAACTATATAAGTATATAATCCATCTCATAGAAACACTGAGAGCACCACCTAATGTCATAAGTATATAATCCATATCATAGAAACACTGAGAGCACCACCTACTGTTATAAATATATAATCCATCTCATAGAAACACTGAGAGCACCACCTACTGTTACAAGTATATAATCCATATCATAGAAACACTGGGAGCACCACCTACTGTTATAAATATATAATCCATCTCATAGAAACACTGAGAGCACCACCTACTGTTACAAGTATATAATCCATATCATAAAAACACTGAGAGCACCACCTACTGTTATAAGTATATAATCCATATCATAGAAACACTGAGAGCTCCACCTACTGTTATAAGTATATAATCCATCTCATAGAAACACTCAGAGCACCACCCACTGTTGTAAGTATATAATCCATATCATAGAAACACTGAGAGCACCACTCACTGTTATAAGTATATTCCATCTCATAGAAACACTGAGAGCACCACCAATTATATAAGTATATAATCCATCTCATAGAAACACTGAGAGCACCACCTACTGTTATAAGTATATAATCCATCTCATAGAAACACTGAGAGCACCACCTACTGTTACAAGTATATAATCCATATCATAGAAACACTGAGAGCACCACCTATTGTTATAAGTATATAATCCATCTCATAGAAACACTGAGAGCACCACCCAATGTCATAAGTATATAATCCATATCATAGAAACACTGAGAGCACCACCTACTGTTATAAATATATAATCCATCTCATAGAAACACTGAGAGCACCACCTACTGTTACAATTATATAATCCATATCATAGAAACACTGGGAGCACCACCTACTGTTATAAATATATAATCCATCTCATAGAAACACTGAGAGCACCACCTACTGTTACAAGTATATAATCCATATCATAGAAACACTGAGAGCACCACCTACTGTTATAAGTATATAATCCATATCATAGAAACACTGAGAGCTCCACCTACTGTTATAAGTATATAATCCATTTCAAAGAAACACTCAGAGCACCACCCACTGTTATAAGTATATAATCCATATCATAGAAACACTGAGAGCACCACTTACTGTTATAAGTATATTCCATCTCATAGAAACACTGAGAGCACCACCAATTATATAAGTATATAATCCATCTCATAGAAACACTGAGAGCACCACCTACTGTTATAAGTATATAATCCATATCATAGAAACACTGAGAGCACCACCTACTGTTATAAATATATAATCCATCTCATAGAAACACTGAGAGCACCACCTACTGTTACAAGTATATAATCCATATCATAGAAACACTGAGAGCACCACCTATTGTTATAAGTATATAATCCATCTCATAGAAACACTGAGAGCACCACCGAATGTCATAAGTATATAATCCATATCATAGAAACACTGAGAGCACCACCTACTGTTATAAATATATAATCCATCTCATAGAAACACTGAGAGCACCACCTACTGTTACAATTATATAATCCATATCATAGAAACACTGAGAGCACCACCTACTGGTATAAGTATATAATCCATATCATAGAAACACTGAGAGCTCCACCTACTGTTATAAGTATATAATCCATCTCATAGAAACACTCAGAGCACCACCCACTGTTATAAGTATATAATCCATATCATAGAAACACTGAGAGCACCACTTACTGTTATAAGTATATTCCATCTCATAGAAACACTGAGAGCACCACCAATTATATAAGTATATAATCCATCTCATAGAAACACTGAGAGCACCACCTACTGTTATAAGTATATAATCCATTTCATAGAAACACTCAGAGCACCACCCACTGTTATAAGTATATAATCCATATCATAGAAACACTGAGAGCACCACTTACTGTTATAAGTATATTCCATCTCATAGAAACACTGAGAGCACCACCTACTGTTATAAGTATATAATCCATATCATAGAAACACTGAGAGCTCCACCTACTGTTATAAGTATATAATCCATTTCATAGAAACACTCAGAGCACCACCCACTGTTATAAGTATATAATCCATATCATAGAAACACTGAGAGCACCACTTACTGTTATAAGTATATTCCATCTCATAGAAACACTGAGAGCACCACCAATTATATAAGTATATAATCCATCTCATAGAAACACTGAGAGCACCACCTACTGTTATAAGTATATAATCCATATCATAGAAACACTGAGAGCACCACCTACTGTTATAAATATATAATCCATCTCATAGAAACACTGAGAGCACCACCTACTGTTACAAGTATATAATCCATATCATAGAAACACTGAGAGCACCACCTATTGTTATAAGTATATAATCCATCTCATAGAAACACTGAGAGCACCACCCAATGTCATAAGTATATAATCCATATCATAGAAACACTGAGAGCACCACCTACTGTTATAAATATATAATCCATCTCATGGAAACACTGAGAGCACCACCTACTGTTACAATTATATAATCCATATCATAGAAACACTGAGAGCACCACCTACTGGTATAAGTATATAATCCATCTCATAGAAACACTGAGAGCACCACCCAATGTCATAAGTATATAATCCATATCATAGAAACACTGAGAGCACCACCTACTGTTATAAATATATAATCCATCTCATAGAAACACTGAGAGCACCACCTACTGTTACAATTATATAATCCATATCATAGAAACACTGGGAGCACCACCTACTGTTATAAATATATAATCCATCTCATAGAAACACTGAGAGCACCACCTACTGTTACAAGTATATAATCCATATCATAGAAACACTGAGAGCACCACCTACTGTTATAAGTATATAATCCATATCATAGAAACACTGAGAGCTCCACCTACTGTTATAAGTATATAATCCATTTCAAAGAAACACTCAGAGCACCACCCACTGTTATAAGTATATAATCCATATCATAGAAACACTGAGAGCACCACTTACTGTTATAAGTATATTCCATCTCATAGAAACACTGAGAGCACCACCAATTATATAAGTATATAATCCATCTCATAGAAACACTGAGAGCACCACCTACTGTTATAAGTATATAATCCATATCATAGAAACACTGAGAGCACCACCTACTGTTATAAATATATAATCCATCTCATAGAAACACTGAGAGCACCACCTACTGTTACAAGTATATAATCCATATCATAGAAACACTGAGAGCACCACCTATTGTTATAAGTATATAATCCATCTCATAGAAACACTGAGAGCACCACCGAATGTCATAAGTATATAATCCATATCATAGAAACACTGAGAGCACCACCTACTGTTATAAATATATAATCCATCTCATAGAAACACTGAGAGCACCACCTACTGTTACAATTATATAATCCATATCATAGAAACACTGAGAGCACCACCTACTGGTATAAGTATATAATCCATATCATAGAAACACTGAGAGCTCCACCTACTGTTATAAGTATATAATCCATCTCATAGAAACACTCAGAACACCACCCACTGTTATAAGTATATAATCCATATCATAGAAACACTGAGAGCACCACTTACTGTTATAAGTATATTCCATCTCATAGAAACACTGAGAGCACCACCAATTATATAAGTATATAATCCATCTCATAGAAACACTGAGAGCACCACCTACTGTTATAAGTATATAATCCATTTCATAGAAACACTCAGAGCACCACCCACTGTTATAAGTATATAATCCATATCATAGAAACACTGAGAGCACCACTTACTGTTATAAGTATATTCCATCTCATAGAAACACTGAGAGCCGCACCTACTGTTATAAGTATATAATCCATATCATAGAAACACTGAGAGCTCCACCTACTGTTATAAGTATATAATCCATTTCATAGAAACACTCAGAGCACCACCCACTGTTATAAGTATATAATCCATATCATAGAAACACTGAGAGCACCACTTACTGTTATAAGTATATTCCATCTCATAGAAACACTGAGAGCACCACCAATTATATAAGTATATAATCCATCTCATAGAAACACTGAGAGCACCACCTACTGTTATAAGTATATAATCCATATCATAGAAACACTGAGAGCACCACCTACTGTTATAAATATATAATCCATCTCATAGAAACACTGAGAGCACCACCTACTGTTACAAGTATATAATCCATATCATAGAAACACTGAGAGCACCACCTATTGTTATAAGTATATAATCCATCTCATAGAAACACTGAGAGCACCACCCAATGTCATAAGTATATAATCCATATCATAGAAACACTGAGAGCACCACCTACTGTTATAAATATATAATCCATCTCATGGAAACACTGAGAGCACCACCTACTGTTACAATTATATAATCCATATCATAGAAACACTGAGAGCACCACCTACTGGTATAAGTATATAATCCATATCATAGAAACACTGAGAGCTCCACCTACTGTTATAAGTATATAATCCATCTCATAGAAACACTGAGAGCACCACCTACTGTTATAAGTATATAATCCATCTCATAGAAACACTGAGAGCACCACCTACTGTTATAAGTATATAATCCATATCATAGAAACACTGAGAGCTCCACCTACTGTTATAAGTATATAATCCATCTCATAGAAACACTGAGAGCACCACCCAATGTCATAAGTATATAATCCATATCATAGAAACACTGAGAGCACCACCTACTGTTATAAATATATAATCCATCTCATAGAAACACTGAGAGCACCACCTACTGTTATAAGTATATATTCTATGTCATAGAAACACTGAGGGCACCACCTACTGTTATAAGTATATAATCCATCTCAAAGAAACACTGAGAGCACCACCTACTGTTATAAGTATATAATCCATCTCATAGAAATACTGAGAGCTCCACCTACTGTTATAAGTATACAATCTATCTCATAGAAACACTGAGAGCACCACCTACTGTTTTAAGTATATAATCCATCTCATAGAAACACTGAGAGCACCACCTACTGTTATAAGTATATAATCCATCTCATAGAAACACTGAGAGCACCACCTACTGTTATAAGTATATAATCTATATCAAATAAACACTGAGAGCATCACCTACTGTTATAAGTATATAATCCATCTCATAGAAACACTGAGAGCACCACCTACTGTTATAAGCATATAATCCAACTCAAAGAAACACTGAGAGCACCACCTACTGTTATAAGTATATAATCCATATCATAAAAACACTGAGAGCTCCACCTACTGTTATAAGTATATAATCTATATCATAGAAACGCTGAGAGCACCACCAACTGCTATAAGTATATAATCCATCTGATAGAAACACTGAGAGCATCACCTAATGTTATAAGTATATAATCCATCTCATAGAAACACTGAGAGCACCACCTACTGTTATAAGTATATAATCCATATCATAGAAACACTGAGAGCATCACCTACTGTTATAAGTATATAATCTATCTCGTAGAAACACTGAGAGCACCACATACTGTTATAAGTATATAATCCATATCAAAGAAACACTGAGAGCACCACCTACTGTTATAAGTATATAATCCATCTCATAGAAACACTGAGAGCACCACCTACTATTATAAGTATATAATCCATGTCATAGAAACACTGAGAGCACCACCTACTGTTATAAGTATATAATCCATATCATAGAAACACTGAGAGCACCACCTACTGTTATAATTATATAATCCATCTCATAGAAACACTGAGAGCACCACCTACTGTTATAAGTATATAATCCATCTCATAGAAACACTGAGAGCACCACCTACTGTTATAAGTATATAATCCATCTCATAGAAACACTGAGAGCACCACCTACTGTTATAAGTATATAATCCATCTCAAAGAAACACTGAGAGCACCACCTACTGTTACAAGTATATAATCCATATCATAGGAACACTGAGAGCTCCACCTACTGTTATAAGTATATAATCCATCTCATAGAAACACTGAGAGCACCACCAGCTGCTATAAGTATATAATCCATCTGATAGAAACACTGAGAGCATCACCTAATGTTATAAGTATATAATCCATCCCATAGAAACACTGAGAGCTCCGCCTACTGTTATAGGTATATAATCCATCTCATAGAAACACTCAGAGCACCACCCACTGTTATAAGTATATAATCCATATCATAGAAACACTGAGAGCACCACTTACTGTTATAAGTATATTCCATCTCATAGAAACATTGAGAGCACCACCAATTATATAAGTATATAATCCATCTCATAGAAACACTGAGCACCACCTACTGTTATAAGTATATAATCCATCTCATAGAAACACTGAGAGCACCACCTACTGTTACAAGTATATAATCCATATCATAGAAACACTGAGAGCACCACCTATTGTTATAAGTATATAATCCATCTCATAGAAACACTGAGAGCACCACCCAATGTCATAAGTATATAATCCATATCATAGAAACACTGAGAGCACCACCTACTGTTATAAATATATAATCCATCTCATAGAAACACTGAGAGCACCACCTACTGTTACAATTATATAATCCATATCATAGAAACACTGGGAGCACCACCTACTGTTATAAATATGTAATCCATCTCATAGAAACACTGAGAGCACCACCTACTGTTACAAGTATATAATCCATATCATAGAAACACTGAGAGCACCACCTACTGTTATAAATATATAATCCATCTCATAGAAACACTGAGAGCACCACCTACTGTTACAAGTATATAATCCATATCATAGAAACACTGGGAGCACCACCTACTGTTATAAATATATAATCCATCTCATAGAAACACTGAGAGCACCACCTACTGTTACAAGTATATAATCCATATCATAGAAACACTGAGAGCACCACCTACTGTTATAAGTATATAATCCATATCATAGAAACACTGAGAGCTCCACCTACTATTATAAGTATATAATCCATCTCATAGAAACACTCAGAGCACCACCCACTGTTATAAGTATATAATCCATATCATAGAAACACTGAGAGCACCACTTACTGTTATAAGTATATTCCATCTCATAGAAACACTGAGAGCACCACCTACTGTTATAATTATATAATCCATCTCATAGAAACACTGAGAGCACCACCTACTGTTATAATTATATAATACATCTCATAGAAACACTGAGAGCACCACCTACTGTTATAATTATATAATCCATCTCATAGAAACACTCAGAGCACCACCCACTGTTATAAGTATATAATCCATATCATAGAAACACTGAGAGCACCACTTACTGTTATAAGTATATTCCATCTCATAGAAACACTGAGAGCACCACCTACTGTTATAATTATATAATCCATCTCATAGAAACACTGAGAGCTCCACCTATTGTTATAAGTATATAATCCATCTCATAGAAACACTGAGAGCACCACCCAATGTCATAAGTATATAATCCATATCATAGAAACACTGAGAGCACCACCTACTGTTATAAATATATAATCCATCTCATAGAAACACTGAGAGCACCACCTACTGTTACAGTTATATAATCCATATCATAGAAACACTGGGAGCACCACCTACTGTTATACATATATAATCCATCTCATAGAAACACTGAGAGCACCACCTACTGTTACAAGTATATAATCCATATCATAGAAACACTGAGAGCACCACCTACTGTTATAAGTATATAATCCATATCATAGAAACACTGAGAGCTCCACCTACTGTTATAAGTATATAATCCATCTCATAGAAACACTCAGAGCACCACCCACTGTTATAAGTATATAACCCATATCATAGAAACACTGAGAGCACCACTTACTGTTATAAGTATATTCCATCTCATAGAAACACTGAGAGCACCACCAATTATATAAGTATATAATCCATCTCATAGAAACACTGAGAGCACCACCTACTGTTATAAGTATATAATCCATCTCATAGAAACACTGAGAGCACCACCTACTGTTACAAGTATATAATCCATATCATAGAAACACTGAGAGCACCACCTATTGTTATAAGTATATAATCCATCTCATAGAAACACTGAGAGCACCACCCAATGTCATAAGTATATAATCCATATCATAGAAACACTGAGAACACCACCTACTGTTATAAATATATAATCCATCTCATAGAAACACTGAGAGCACCACCTACTGTTACAATCATATAATCCATATCATAGAAACACTGGGAGCACGACCTACTGTTATAAATATGTAATCCATCTCATAGAAACACTGAGAGCACCACCTACTGTTACAAGTATATAATCCATATCATAGAAACACTGAGAGCTCCACCTATTGTTATAAATATGTAATCCATCTCATAGAAACTCTGAGAGCACCAACTACTGTTATAAGTATATAATCCATATCATAGAAACACTGAGAGCTCCACCTATTGTTATAAATATATAATCCGTCTGATAGAAACACTGAGAGCACCACATACTGTTATAAGTATATAATCTATCTCATAGAAATACTGAGAGCATCACCTACTGTTATAAGTATATAATCCATCTCATAGACACACTGAGAGCACCACCTACTGTTATAAGTATATAATCCATATCATAGAAACACTGAGAGCACCACCTACTGTTATAAGTATATAATCTATCTCCTAGAAACACTGAGAGCACCACCTACTGTTATAAGTATATAATCCATATCATAGAAACACTGAGAGCACCACCTACTATTATAAGTATATAATCCATGTCATAGAAACACTGAGAGCACCACCTACTGTTATAAGTATATAATCCATATCATAGAAACACTGAGAGCACCACCTACTGTTATAATTATATAATCCATGTCATAGAAACACTGAGAGCACCACCTACTGTTATAAGTATATAATCCATATCATAGAAACACTGAGAGCACCACCTACTGTTATAATTATATAATCTATCTCATAGAAACACTGAGAGCACCACCTACTGTTATAAGTATATAATCCATATCATAGAAACACTGAGAGCTCCACCTACTGTTATAAGTATATAATCCATCTCATAGAAACACTCAGAACACCACCCACTGTTATAAGTATATAATCCATATCATAGAAACACTGAGAGCACCACTTACTGTTATAAGTATATTCCATCTCATAGAAACACTGAGAGCACCACCAATTATATAAGTATATAATCCATCTCATAGAAACACTGAGAGCACCACCTACTGTTATAAGTATATAATCCATTTCATAGAAACACTCAGAGCACCACCCACTGTTATAAGTATATAATCCATATCATAGAGACACTGAGAGCACCACTTACTGTTATAAGTATATTCCATCTCATAGAAACACTGAGAGCACCACCTACTGTTATAAGTATATAATCCATATCATAGAAACACTGAGAGCTCCACCTACTGTTATAAGTATATAATCCATTTCATAGAAACACTCAGAGCACCACCCACTGTTATAAGTATATAATCCATATCATAGAAACACTGAGAGCACCACTTACTGTTATAAGTATATTCCATCTCATAGAAACACTGAGAGCACCACCAATTATATAAGTATATAATCCATCTCATAGAAACACTGGGAGCACCACCTACTGTTATAAGTATATAATCCATATCATAGAAACACTGAGAGCACCACCTACTGTTATAAATATATAATCCATCTCATAGAAACACTGAGAGCACCACCTACTGTTACAAGTATATAATCCATATCATAGAAACACTGAGAGCACCACCTATTGTTATAAGTATGTAATCCATCTCATAGAAACACTGAGAGCACCACCCAATGTCATAAGTATATAATCCATATCATAGAAACACTGAGAGCACCACCTACTGTTATAAATATATAATCCATCTCATAGAAACACTGAGAGCACCACCTACTGTTACAATTATATAATCCATATCATAGAAACACTGAGAGCACCACCTACTGGTATAAGTATATAATCCATATCATAGAAACACTGAGAGCTCCACCTACTGTTATAAGTATATAATCCATCTCATAGAAACACTGAGAGCACCACCTACTGTTATAAGTATATAATCCATCTCATAGAAACACTGAGAGCACCACCTACTGTTATAAGTATATAATCCATATCATAGAAACACTGAGAGCTCCACCTACTGTTATAAGTATATAATCCATCTCATAGAAACACTGAGAGCACCACCCAATGTCATAAGTATATAATCCATATCATAGAAACACTGAGAGCACCACCTACTGTTATAAATATATAATCCATCTCATAGAAACACTGAGAGCACCACCTACTGTTATAAGTATATATTCTATGTCATAGAAACACTGAGAGCACCACCTACTGTTATAAGTGTATAATCCATCTCAAAGAAACACTGAGAGCACCACCTACTGTTATAAGTATATAATCCATCTCATAGAAATACTGAGAGCTCCACCTACTGTTATAAGTATACAATCTATCTCATAGAAACACTGAGAGCACCACCTACTGTTTTAAGTATATAATCCATCTCATAGAAACACTGAGAGCACCACCTACTGTTATAAGTATATAATCCATCTCATAGAAACACTGAGAGCACCACCTACTGTTATAAGTATATAATCCATATCAAATAAACACTGAGAGCATCACCTACTGTTATAAGTATATAATCCATCTCATAGAAACACTGAGAGCACCACCTACTGTTATAAGTATATAATCCAACTCAAAGAAACACTGAGAGCACCACCTACTGTTATAAGTATATAATCAATATCATAGAAACACTGAGAGCTCCACCTACTGTTATAAGTATATAATCTATATCATAGAAACACTGAGAGCACCACCAACTGCTATAAGTATATAATCCATCTCATAGAAGCACTGAGAGCATCACCTAATGTTATAAGTATATAATCCATCTCATAGAAACACTGAGAGCACCACCTACTGTTATAAGTATATAATCCATATCATAGAAACACTGAGAGCATCACCTACTGTTATAAGTATATAATCTATCTCGTAGAAACACTGAGAGCACCACCTACTGTTATAAGTATATAATCCATATCAAAGAAACACTGAGAGCACCACCGACTGTTATAAGTATATAATCCATCTCATAGAAACACTGAGAGCACCACCTACTATTATAAGTATATAATCCATGTCATAGAAACACTGAGAGCACCACCTACTGTTATAAGTATATAATCCATATCATAGAAACACTGAGAGCACCACCTACTGTTATAATTATATAATCCATCTCATAGAAACACTGAGAGCACCACCTACTGTTATAAGTATATAATCCATCTCATAGAAACACTGAGAGCACCACCTACTATTATAAGTATATAATCCATCTCATAGAAACACTGAGAGCACCACCTACTGTTATAAGTATATAATCCATCTCAAAGAAACACTGAGAGCACCACCTACTGTTACAAGTATATAATCCATATCATAGAAACACTGAGAGCTCCACCTACTGTTATAAGTATATAATCCATCTCATAGAAACACTGAGAGCACCACCAACCGCTATAAGTATATAATCCATCTGATAGAAACACTGAGAGCATCACCTAATGTTATAAGTATATAATCCATCCCATAGAAACACTGAGAGCTCCACCTACTGTTATAAGTATATAATCCATCTCATAGAAACACTCAGAGCACCACCCACTGTTATAAGTATATAATCCATATCATAGAAACACTGAGAGCACCACTTACTGTTATAAGTATATTCCATCTCATAGAAACATTGAGAGCACCACCAATTATATAAGTATATAATCCATCTCATAGAAACACTGAGCACCACCTACTGTTATAAGTATATAATCCATCTCATAGAAACACTGAGAGCACCACCTACTGTTACAAGTATATAATCCATATCATAGAAACACTGAGAGCACCACCTATTGTTATAAGTATATAATCCATCTCATAGAAACACTGAGAGCACCACCCAATGTCATAAGTATATAATCCATATCATAGAAACACTGAGAGCACCACCTACTGTTATAAATATATAATCCATCTCATAGAAACACTGAGAGCACCACCTACTGTTACAATTATATAATCCATATCATAGAAACACTGGGAGCACCACCAACTGTTATAAATATGTAATCCATTTCATAGAAACACTCAGAGCACCACCCACTGTTATAAGTATATAATCCATATCATAGAAACACTGAGAGCACCACTTACTGTTATAAGTATATTCCATCTCATAGAAACACTGAGAGCACCACCTACTGTTATAAGTATATAATCCATATCATAGAAACACTGAGAGCACCACCTACTATTATAAGTATATAATCCATCTGATAGAAACACTGAGAGCACCACCTATTGTTATAAGTATATAATCTATCTCATAGAAACACTGAGAGCACCACCTACTGTTATAAGTATATAATCCATATCATAGAAACACTGGGAGCACCACTTACTGTTATAAGTATATTCCATCTCATAGAAACACTGAGAGCACCACCTACTGTTATAATTATATAATCCATCTCATAGGAACACTGAGAGCACCACCTGCTGTTATAAGTATATAATCCATCTCATAGAAACACTGAGAGCACCACCTATTGTTATAAGTATATAATCTATCTCATAGAAACACTGAGAGCACCACCTACTGTTATAAGTATATAATCCATATCATAGAAACACTGAGAGCTCCACCTACTGTTATAAGTATATAATCCATCTCATAGAAACACTCAGAACACCACCCACTGTTATAAGTATATAATCCATATCATAGAAACACTGAGAGCACCACTTACTGTTATAAGTATATTCCATCTCATAGAAACACTGAGAGCACCACCAATTATATAAGTATATAATCCATCTCATAGAAACACTGAGAGCACCACCTACTGTTATAAGTATATAATCCATTTCATAGAAACACTCAGAGCACCACCCACTGTTATAAGTATATAATCCATATCATAGAAACACTGAGAGCACCACTTACTGTTATAAGTATATTCCATCTCATAGAAACACTGAGAGCACCACCTACTGTTATAAGTATATAATCCATATCATAGAAACACTGAGAGCTCCACCTACTGTTATAAGTATATAATCCATTTCATAGAAACACTCAGAGCACCACCCACTGTTATAAGTATATAATCCATATCATAGAAACACTGAGAGCACCACTTACTGTTATAAGTATATTCCATCTCATAGAAACACTGAGAGCACCACCAATTATATAAGTATATAATCCATCTCATAGAAACACTGAGAGCACCACCTACTGTTATAAGTATATAATCCATATCATAGAAACACTGAGAGCACCACCTACTGTTATAAATATATAATCCATCTCATAGAAACACTGAGAGCACCACCTACTGTTACAAGTATATAATCCATATCATAGAAACACTGAGAGCACCACCTATTGTTATAAGTATATAATCCATCTCATAGAAACACTGAGAGCACCACCCAATGTCATAAGTATATAATCCATATCATAGAAACACTGAGAGCACCACCTACTGTCATAAATATATAATCCATCTCATAGAAACACTGAGAGCACCACCTACTGTTACAATTATATAATCCATATCATAGAAACACTGAGAGCACCACCTACTGGTATAAGTATATAATCCATATCATAGAAACACTGAGAGCTCCACCTACTGTTATAAGTATATAATCCATCTCATAGAAACACTGAGAGCACCACCTACTGTTATAAGTATATAATCCATCTCATAGAAACACTGAGAGCACCACCTACTGTTATAAGTATATAATCCATATCATAGAAACACTGAGAGCTCCACCTACTGTTATAAGTATATAATCTATCTCATAGAAACACTGAGAGCACCACCAACTATATAAGTATATAATCCATCTCATAGAAACACTGAGAGCACCACCTAATGTCATAAGTATATAATCCATATCATAGAAACACTGAGAGCACCACCTACTGTTATAAATATATAATCCATCTCATAGAAACACTGAGAGCACCACCTACTGTTACAAGTATATAATCCATATCATAGAAACACTGGGAGCACCACCTACTGTTATAAATATATAATCCATCTCATAGAAACACTGAGAGCACCACCTACTGTTACAAGTATATAATCCATATCATAAAAACACTGAGAGCACCACCTACTGTTATAAGTATATAATCCATATCATAGAAACACTGAGAGCTCCACCTACTGTTATAAGTATATAATCCATCTCATAGAAACACTCAGAGCACCACCCACTGTTGTAAGTATATAATCCATATCATAGAAACACTGAGAGCACCACTCACTGTTATAAGTATATTCCATCTCATAGAAACACTGAGAGCACCACCAATTATATAAGTATATAATCCATCTCATAGAAACACTGAGAGCACCACCTACTGTTATAAGTATATAATCCATCTCATAGAAACACTGAGAGCACCACCTACTGTTACAAGTATATAATCCATATCATAGAAACACTGAGAGCACCACCTATTGTTATAAGTATATAATCCATCTCATAGAAACACTGAGAGCACCACCCAATGTCATAAGTATATAATCCATATCATAGAAACACTGAGAGCACCACCTACTGTTATAAATATATAATCCATCTCATAGAAACACTGAGAGCACCACCTACTGTTACAATTATATAATCCATATCATAGAAACACTGGGAGCACCACCTACTGTTATAAATATATAATCCATCTCATAGAAACACTGAGAGCACCACCTACTGTTACAAGTATATAATCCATATCATAGAAACACTGAGAGCACCACCTACTGTTATAAGTATATAATCCATATCATAGAAACACTGAGAGCTCCACCTACTGTTATAAGTATATAATCCATTTCAAAGAAACACTCAGAGCACCACCCACTGTTATAAGTATATAATCCATATCATAGAAACACTGAGAGCACCACTTACTGTTATAAGTATATTCCATCTCATAGAAACACTGAGAGCACCACCAATTATATAAGTATATAATCCATCTCATAGAAACACTGAGAGCACCACCTACTGTTATAAGTATATAATCCATATCATAGAAACACTGAGAGCACCACCTACTGTTATAAATATATAATCCATCTCATAGAAACACTGAGAGCACCACCTACTGTTACAAGTATATAATCCATATCATAGAAACACTGAGAGCACCACCTATTGTTATAAGTATATAATCCATCTCATAGAAACACTGAGAGCACCACCGAATGTCATAAGTATATAATCCATATCATAGAAACACTGAGAGCACCACCTACTGTTATAAATATATAATCCATCTCATAGAAACACTGAGAGCACCACCTACTGTTACAATTATATAATCCATATCATAGAAACACTGAGAGCACCACCTACTGGTATAAGTATATAATCCATATCATAGAAACACTGAGAGCTCCACCTACTGTTATAAGTATATAATCCATCTCATAGAAACACTCAGAACACCACCCACTGTTATAAGTATATAATCCATATCATAGAAACACTGAGAGCACCACTTACTGTTATAAGTATATTCCATCTCATAGAAACATTGAGAGCACCACCAATTATATAAGTATATAATCCATCTCATAGAAACACTGAGCACCACCTACTGTTATAAGTATATAATCCATCTCATAGAAACACTGAGAGCACCACCTACTGTTACAAGTATATAATCCATATCATAGAAACACTGAGAGCACCACCTATTGTTATAAGTATATAATCCATCTCATAGAAACACTGAGAGCACCACCCAATGTCATAAGTATATAATCCATATCATAGAAACACTGAGAGCACCACCTACTGTTATAAATATATAATCCATCTCATAGAAACACTGAGAGCACCACCTACTGTTACAATTATATAATCCATATCATAGAAACACTGGGAGCACCACCAACTGTTATAAATATGTAATCCATTTCATAGAAACACTCAGAGCACCACCCACTGTTATAAGTATATAATCCATATCATAGAAACACTGAGAGCACCACTTACTGTTATAAGTATATTCCATCTCATAGAAACACTGAGAGCACCACCTACTGTTATAAGTATATAATCCATATCATAGAAACACTGAGAGCACCACCTACTATTATAAGTATATAATCCATCTGATAGAAACACTGAGAGCACCACCTATTGTTATAAGTATATAATCTATCTCATAGAAACACTGAGAGCACCACCTACTGTTATAAGTATATAATCCATATCATAGAAACACTGGGAGCACCACTTACTGTTATAAGTATATTCCATCTCATAGAAACACTGAGAGCACCACCTACTGTTATAATTATATAATCCATCTCATAGGAACACTGAGAGCACCACCTGCTGTTATAAGTATATAATCCATCTCATAGAAACACTGAGAGCACCACCTATTGTTATAAGTATATAATCTATCTCATAGAAACACTGAGAGCACCACCTACTGTTATAAGTATATAATCCATATCATAGAAACACTGAGAGCTCCACCTACTGTTATAAGTATATAATCCATCTCATAGAAACACTCAGAACACCACCCACTGTTATAAGTATATAATCCATATCATAGAAACACTGAGAGCACCACTTACTGTTATAAGTATATTCCATCTCATAGAAACACTGAGAGCACCACCAATTATATAAGTATATAATCCATCTCATAGAAACACTGAGAGCACCACCTACTGTTATAAGTATATAATCCATTTCATAGAAACACTCAGAGCACCACCCACTGTTATAAGTATATAATCCATATCATAGAAACACTGAGAGCACCACTTACTGTTATAAGTATATTCCATCTCATAGAAACACTGAGAGCACCACCTACTGTTATAAGTATATAATCCATATCATAGAAACACTGAGAGCTCCACCTACTGTTATAAGTATATAATCCATTTCATAGAAACACTCAGAGCACCACCCACTGTTATAAGTATATAATCCATATCATAGAAACACTGAGAGCACCACTTACTGTTATAAGTATATTCCATCTCATAGAAACACTGAGAGCACCACCAATTATATAAGTATATAATCCATCTCATAGAAACACTGAGAGCACCACCTACTGTTATAAGTATATAATCCATATCATAGAAACACTGAGAGCACCACCTACTGTTATAAATATATAATCCATCTCATAGAAACACTGAGAGCACCACCTACTGTTACAAGTATATAATCCATATCATAGAAACACTGAGAGCACCACCTATTGTTATAAGTATATAATCCATCTCATAGAAACACTGAGAGCACCACCCAATGTCATAAGTATATAATCCATATCATAGAAACACTGAGAGCACCACCTACTGTCATAAATATATAATTCATCTCATAGAAACACTGAGAGCACCACCTACTGTTACAATTATATAATCCATATCATAGAAACACTGAGAGCACCACCTACTGGTATAAGTATATAATCCATATCATAGAAACACTGAGAGCTCCACCTACTGTTATAAGTATATAATCCATCTCATAGAAACACTGAGAGCACCACCTACTGTTATAAGTATATAATCCATCTCATAGAAACACTGAGAGCACCACCTACTGTTATAAGTATATAATCCATATCATAGAAACACTGAGAGCTCCACCTACTGTTATAAGTATATAATCTATCTCATAGAAACACTGAGAGCACCACCAACTATATAAGTATATAATCCATCTCATAGAAACACTGAGAGCACCACCTAATGTCATAAGTATATAATCCATATCATAGAAACACTGAGAGCACCACCTACTGTTATAAATATATAATCCATCTCATAGAAACACTGAGAGCACCACCTACTGTTACAAGTATATAATCCATATCATAGAAACACTGGGAGCACCACCTACTGTTATAAATATATAATCCATCTCATAGAAACACTGAGAGCACCACCTACTGTTACAAGTATATAATCCATATCATAAAAACACTGAGAGCACCACCTACTGTTATAAGTATATAATCCATATCATAGAAACACTGAGAGCTCCACCTACTGTTATAAGTATATAATCCATCTCATAGAAACACTCAGAGCACCACCCACTGTTGTAAGTATATAATCCATATCATAGAAACACTGAGAGCACCACTCACTGTTATAAGTATATTCCATCTCATAGAAACACTGAGAGCACCACCAATTATATAAGTATATAATCCATCTCATAGAAACACTGAGAGCACCACCTACTGTTATAAGTATATAATCCATCTCATAGAAACACTGAGAGCACCACCTACTGTTACAAGTATATAATCCATATCATAGAAACACTGAGAGCACCACCTATTGTTATAAGTATATAATCCATCTCATAGAAACACTGAGAGCACCACCCAATGTCATAAGTATATAATCCATATCATAGAAACACTGAGAGCACCACCTACTGTTATAAATATATAATCCATCTCATAGAAACACTGAGAGCACCACCTACTGTTACAATTATATAATCCATATCATAGAAACACTGGGAGCACCACCTACTGTTATAAATATATAATCCATCTCATAGAAACACTGAGAGCACCACCCACTGTTACAAGTATATAATCCATATCATAGAAACACTGGGAGCACCACCTACTGTTATAAATATATAATCCATCTCATAGAAACACTGAGAGCACCACCTACTGTTACAATTATATAATCCATATCATAGAAACACTGGGAGCACCACCTACTGTTATAAATATATAATCCATCTCATAGAAACACTGAGAGCACCACCTACTGTTACAAGTATATAATCCATATCATAGAAACACTGAGAGCACCACCTACTGTTATAAGTATATAATCCATATCATAGAAACACTGAGAGCTCCACCTACTGTTATAAGTATATAATCCATTTCAAAGAAACACTCACAGCACCACCCACTGTTATAAGTATATAATCCATATCATAGAAACACTGAGAGCACCACTTACTGTTATAAGTATATTCCATCTCATAGAAACACTGAGAGCACCACCAATTATATAAGTATATAATCCATCTCATAGAAACACTGAGAGCACCACCTACTGTTATAAGTATATAATCCATATCATAGAAACACTGAGAGCACCACCTACTGTTATAAATATATAATCCATCTCATAGAAACACTGAGAGCACCACCTACTGTTACAAGTATATAATCCATATCATAGAAACACTGAGAGCACCACCTATTGTTATAAGTATATAATCCATCTCATAGAAACACTGAGAGCACCACCGAATGTCATAAGTATATAATCCATATCATAGAAACACTGAGAGCACCACCTACTGTTATAAATATATAATCCATCTCATAGAAACACTGAGAGCACCACCTACTGTTACAATTATATAATCCATATCATAGAAACACTGAGAGCACCACCTACTGGTATAAGTATATAATCCATATCATAGAAACACTGAGAGCTCCACCTACTGTTATAAGTATATAATCCATCTCATAGAAACACTCAGAACACCACCCACTGTTATAAGTATATAATCCATATCATAGAAACACTGAGAGCACCACTTACTGTTATAAGTATATTCCATCTCATAGAAACACTGAGAGCACCACCAATTATATAAGTATATAATCCATCTCATAGAAACACTGAGAGCACCACCTACTGTTATAAGTATATAATCCATTTCATAGAAACACTCAGAGCACCACCCACTGTTATAAGTATATAATCCATATCATAGAAACACTGAGAGCACCACTTACTGTTATAAGTATATTCCATCTCATAGAAACACTGAGAGCACCACCTACTGTTATAAGTATATAATCCATATCATAGAAACACTGAGAGCTCCACCTACTGTTATAAGTATATAATCCATTTCATAGAAACACTCAGAGCACCACCCACTGTTATAAGTATATAATCCATATCATAGAAACACTGAGAGCACCACTTACTGTTATAAGTATATTCCATCTCATAGAAACACTGAGAGCACCACCAATTATATAAGTATACAATCCATCTCATAGAAACACTGAGAGCACCACCTACTGTTATAAGTATATAATCCATATCATAGAAACACTGAGAGCACCACCTACTGTTATAAATATATAATCCATCTCATAGAAACACTGAGAGCACCACCTACTGTTACAAGTATATAATCCATATCATAGAAACACTGAGAGCTCCACCTACTGTTATAAGTATATAATCCATTTCAAAGAAACACTCAGAGCACCACCCACTGTTATAAGTATATAATCCATATCATAGAAACACTGAGAGCACCACTTACTGTTATAAGTATATTCCATCTCATAGAAACACTGAGAGCACCACCTACTGTTATAAGTATATAATCCATATCAAAGAAACACTGAGAGCACCACCGACTGTTATAAGTATATAATCCATCTCATAGAAACACTGAGAGCACCACCTACTATTATAAGTATATAATCCATGTCATAGAAACACTGAGAGCACCACCTACTGTTATAAGTATATAATCCATATCATAGAAACACTGAGAGCACCACCTACTGTTATAATTATATAATCCATCTCATAGAAACACTGAGAGCACCACCTACTGTTATAAGTATATAATCCATCTCATAGAAACACTGAGAGCACCACCTACTATTATAAGTATATAATCCATCTCATAGAAACACTGAGAGCACCACCTACTGTTATAAGTATATAATCCATCTCAAAGAAACACTGAGAGCACCACCTACTGTTACAAGTATATAATCCATATCATAGAAACACTGAGAGCTCCACCTACTGTTATAAGTATATAATCCATCTCATAGAAACACTGAGAGCACCACCAACCGCTATAAGTATATAATCCATCTGATAGAAACACTGAGAGCATCACCTAATGTTATAAGTATATAATCCATCCCATAGAAACACTGAGAGCTTCACCTACTGTTATAAGTATATAATCCATCTCATAGAAACACTCAGAGCACCACCCACTGTTATAAGTGTATAATCCATATCATAGAAACACTGAGAGCACCACTTACTGTTATAAGTATATTCCATCTCATAGAAACATTGAGAGCACCACCAATTATATAAGTATATAATCCATCTCATAGAAACACTGAGCACCACCTACTGTTATAAGTATATAATCCATCTCATAGAAACACTGAGAGCACCACCTACTGTTACAAGTATATAATCCATATCATAGAAACACTGAGAGCACCACCTATTGTTATAAGTATATAATCCATCTCATAGAAACACTGAGAGCACCACCCAATGTCATAAGTATATAATCCATATCATAGAAACACTGAGAGCACCACCTACTGTTATAAATATATAATCCATCTCATAGAAACACTGAGAGCACCACCTACTGTTACAATTATATAATCCATATCATAGAAACACTGGGAGCACCACCAACTGTTATAAATATGTAATCCATTTCATAGAAACACTCAGAGCACCACCCACTGTTATAAGTATATAATCCATATCATAGAAACACTGAGAGCACCACTTACTGTTATAAGTATATTCCATCTCATAGAAACACTGAGAGCACCACCTACTGTTATAAGTATATAATCCATATCATAGAAACACTGAGAGCACCACCTACTATTATAAGTATATAATCCATCTGATAGAAACACTGAGAGCACCACCTATTGTTATAAGTATATAATCTATCTCATAGAAACACTGAGAGCACCACCTACTGTTATAAGTATATAATCCATATCATAGAAACACTGGGAGCACCACTTACTGTTATAAGTATATTCCATCTCATAGAAACACTGAGAGCACCACCTACTGTTATAATTATATAATCCATCTCATAGGAACACTGAGAGCACCACCTGCTGTTATAAGTATATAATCCATCTCATAGAAACACTGAGAGCACCACCTATTGTTATAAGTATATAATCTATCTCATAGAAACACTGAGAGCACCACCTACTGTTATAAGTATATAATCCATATCATAGAAACACTGAGAGCTCCACCTACTGTTATAAGTATATAATCCATCTCATAGAAACACTCAGAACACCACCCACTGTTATAAGTATATAATCCATATCATAGAAACACTGAGAGCACCACTTACTGTTATAAGTATATTCCATCTCATAGAAACACTGAGAGCACCACCAATTATATAAGTATATAATCCATCTCATAGAAACACTGAGAGCACCACCTACTGTTATAAGTATATAATCCATTTCATAGAAACACTCAGAGCACCACCCACTGTTATAAGTATATAATCCATATCATAGAAACACTGAGAGCACCACTTACTGTTATAAGTATATTCCATCTCATAGAAACACTGAGAGCACCACCTACTGTTATAAGTATATAATCCATATCATAGAAACACTGAGAGCTCCACCTACTGTTATAAGTATATAATCCATTTCATAGAAACACTCAGAGCACCACCCACTGTTATAAGTATATAATCCATATCATAGAAACACTGAGAGCACCACTTACTGTTATAAGTATATTCCATCTCATAGAAACACTGAGAGCACCACCAATTATATAAGTATATAATCCATCTCATAGAAACACTGAGAGCACCACCTACTGTTATAAGTATATAATCCATATCATAGAAACACTGAGAGCACCACCTACTGTTATAAATATATAATCCATCTCATAGAAACACTGAGAGCACCACCTACTGTTACAAGTATATAATCCATATCATAGAAACACTGAGAGCACCACCTATTGTTATAAGTATATAATCCATCTCATAGAAACACTGAGAGCACCACCCAATGTCATAAGTATATAATCCATATCATAGAAACACTGAGAGCACCACCTACTGTCATAAATATATAATCCATCTCATAGAAACACTGAGAGCACCACCTACTGTTACAATTATATAATCCATATCATAGAAACACTGAGAGCACCACCTACTGGTATAAGTATATAATCCATATCATAGAAACACTGAGAGCTCCACCTACTGTTATAAGTATATAATCCATCTCATAGAAACACTGAGAGCACCACCTACTGTTATAAGTATATAATCCATCTCATAGAAACACTGAGAGCACCACCTACTGTTATAAGTATATAATCCATATCATAGAAACACTGAGAGCTCCACCTACTGTTATAAGTATATAATCTATCTCATAGAAACACTGAGAGCACCACCAACTATATAAGTATATAATCCATCTCATAGAAACACTGAGAGCACCACCTAATGTCATAAGTATATAATCCATATCATAGAAACACTGAGAGCACCACCTACTGTTATAAATATATAATCCATCTCATAGAAACACTGAGAGCACCACCTACTGTTACAAGTATATAATCCATATCATAGAAACACTGGGAGCACCACCTACTGTTATAAATATATAATCCATCTCATAGAAACACTGAGAGCACCACCTACTGTTACAAGTATATAATCCATATCATAAAAACACTGAGAGCACCACCTACTGTTATAAGTATATAATCCATATCATAGAAACACTGAGAGCTCCACCTACTGTTATAAGTATATAATCCATCTCATAGAAACACTCAGAGCACCACCCACTGTTGTAAGTATATAATCCATATCATAGAAACACTGAGAGCACCACTCACTGTTATAAGTATATTCCATCTCATAGAAACACTGAGAGCACCACCAATTATATAAGTATATAATCCATCTCATAGAAACACTGAGAGCACCACCTACTGTTATAAGTATATAATCCATCTCATAGAAACACTGAGAGCACCACCTACTGTTACAAGTATATAATCCATATCATAGAAACACTGAGAGCACCACCTATTGTTATAAGTATATAATCCATCTCATAGAAACACTGAGAGCACCACCCAATGTCATAAGTATATAATCCATATCATAGAAACACTGAGAGCACCACCTACTGTTATAAATATATAATCCATCTCATAGAAACACTGAGAGCACCACCTACTGTTACAATTATATAATCCATATCATAGAAACACTGGGAGCACCACCTACTGTTATAAATATATAATCCATCTCATAGAAACACTGAGAGCACCACCTACTGTTACAAGTATATAATCCATATCATAGAAACACTGAGAGCACCACCTACTGTTATAAGTATATAATCCATATCATAGAAACACTGAGAGCTCCACCTACTGTTATAAGTATATAATCCATTTCAAAGAAACACTCAGAGCACCACCCACTGTTATAAGTATATAATCCATATCATAGAAACACTGAGAGCACCACTTACTGTTATAAGTATATTCCATCTCATAGAAACACTGAGAGCACCACCAATTATATAAGTATATAATCCATCTCATAGAAACACTGAGAGCACCACCTACTGTTATAAGTATATAATCCATATCATAGAAACACTGAGAGCACCACCTACTGTTATAAATATATAATCCATCTCATAGAAACACTGAGAGCACCACCTACTGTTACAAGTATATAATCCATATCATAGAAACACTGAGAGCACCACCTATTGTTATAAGTATATAATCCATCTCATAGAAACACTGAGAGCACCACCGAATGTCATAAGTATATAATCCATATCATAGAAACACTGAGAGCACCACCTACTGTTATAAATATATAATCCATCTCATAGAAACACTGAGAGCACCACCTACTGTTACAATTATATAATCCATATCATAGAAACACTGAGAGCACCACCTACTGGTATAAGTATATAATCCATATCATAGAAACACTGAGAGCTCCACCTACTGTTATAAGTATATAATCCATCTCATAGAAACACTCAGAACACCACCCACTGTTATAAGTATATAATCCATATCATAGAAACACTGAGAGCACCACTTACTGTTATAAGTATATTCCATCTCATAGAAACATTGAGAGCACCACCAATTATATAAGTATATAATCCATCTCATAGAAACACTGAGCACCACCTACTGTTATAAGTATATAATCCATCTCATAGAAACACTGAGAGCACCACCTACTGTTACAAGTATATAATCCATATCATAGAAACACTGAGAGCACCACCTATTGTTATAAGTATATAATCCATCTCATAGAAACACTGAGAGCACCACCCAATGTCATAAGTATATAATCCATATCATAGAAACACTGAGAGCACCACCTACTGTTATAAATATATAATCCATCTCATAGAAACACTGAGAGCACCACCTACTGTTACAATTATATAATCCATATCATAGAAACACTGGGAGCACCACCAACTGTTATAAATATGTAATCCATTTCATAGAAACACTCAGAGCACCACCCACTGTTATAAGTATATAATCCATATCATAGAAACACTGAGAGCACCACTTACTGTTATAAGTATATTCCATCTCATAGAAACACTGAGAGCACCACCTACTGTTATAAGTATATAATCCATATCATAGAAACACTGAGAGCACCACCTACTATTATAAGTATATAATCCATCTGATAGAAACACTGAGAGCACCACCTATTGTTATAAGTATATAATCTATCTCATAGAAACACTGAGAGCACCACCTACTGTTATAAGTATATAATCCATATCATAGAAACACTGGGAGCACCACTTACTGTTATAAGTATATTCCATCTCATAGAAACACTGAGAGCACCACCTACTGTTATAATTATATAATCCATCTCATAGGAACACTGAGAGCACCACCTGCTGTTATAAGTATATAATCCATCTCATAGAAACACTGAGAGCACCACCTATTGTTATAAGTATATAATCTATCTCATAGAAACACTGAGAGCACCACCTACTGTTATAAGTATATAATCCATATCATAGAAACACTGAGAGCTCCACCTACTGTTATAAGTATATAATCCATCTCATAGAAACACTCAGAACACCACCCACTGTTATAAGTATATAATCCATATCATAGAAACACTGAGAGCACCACTTACTGTTATAAGTATATTCCATCTCATAGAAACACTGAGAGCACCACCAATTATATAAGTATATAATCCATCTCATAGAAACACTGAGAGCACCACCTACTGTTATAAGTATATAATCCATTTCATAGAAACACTCAGAGCACCACCCACTGTTATAAGTATATAATCCATATCATAGAAACACTGAGAGCACCACTTACTGTTATAAGTATATTCCATCTCATAGAAACACTGAGAGCACCACCTACTGTTATAAGTATATAATCCATATCATAGAAACACTGAGAGCTCCACCTACTGTTATAAGTATATAATCCATTTCATAGAAACACTCAGAGCACCACCCACTGTTATAAGTATATAATCCATATCATAGAAACACTGAGAGCACCACTTACTGTTATAAGTATATTCCATCTCATAGAAACACTGAGAGCACCACCAATTATATAAGTATATAATCCATCTCATAGAAACACTGAGAGCACCACCTACTGTTATAAGTATATAATCCATATCATAGAAACACTGAGAGCACCACCTACTGTTATAAATATATAATCCATCTCATAGAAACACTGAGAGCACCACCTACTGTTACAAGTATATAATCCATATCATAGAAACACTGAGAGCACCACCTATTGTTATAAGTATATAATCCATCTCATAGAAACACTGAGAGCACCACCCAATGTCATAAGTATATAATCCATATCATAGAAACACTGAGAGCACCACCTACTGTCATAAATATATAATTCATCTCATAGAAACACTGAGAGCACCACCTACTGTTACAATTATATAATCCATATCATAGAAACACTGAGAGCACCACCTACTGGTATAAGTATATAATCCATATCATAGAAACACTGAGAGCTCCACCTACTGTTATAAGTATATAATCCATCTCATAGAAACACTGAGAGCACCACCTACTGTTATAAGTATATAATCCATCTCATAGAAACACTGAGAGCACCACCTACTGTTATAAGTATATAATCCATATCATAGAAACACTGAGAGCTCCACCTACTGTTATAAGTATATAATCTATCTCATAGAAACACTGAGAGCACCACCAACTATATAAGTATATAATCCATCTCATAGAAACACTGAGAGCACCACCTAATGTCATAAGTATATAATCCATATCATAGAAACACTGAGAGCACCACCTACTGTTATAAATATATAATCCATCTCATAGAAACACTGAGAGCACCACCTACTGTTACAAGTATATAATCCATATCATAGAAACACTGGGAGCACCACCTACTGTTATAAATATATAATCCATCTCATAGAAACACTGAGAGCACCACCTACTGTTACAAGTATATAATCCATATCATAAAAACACTGAGAGCACCACCTACTGTTATAAGTATATAATCCATATCATAGAAACACTGAGAGCTCCACCTACTGTTATAAGTATATAATCCATCTCATAGAAACACTCAGAGCACCACCCACTGTTGTAAGTATATAATCCATATCATAGAAACACTGAGAGCACCACTCACTGTTATAAGTATATTCCATCTCATAGAAACACTGAGAGCACCACCAATTATATAAGTATATAATCCATCTCATAGAAACACTGAGAGCACCACCTACTGTTATAAGTATATAATCCATCTCATAGAAACACTGAGAGCACCACCTACTGTTACAAGTATATAATCCATATCATAGAAACACTGAGAGCACCACCTATTGTTATAAGTATATAATCCATCTCATAGAAACACTGAGAGCACCACCCAATGTCATAAGTATATAATCCATATCATAGAAACACTGAGAGCACCACCTACTGTTATAAATATATAATCCATCTCATAGAAACACTGAGAGCACCACCTACTGTTACAATTATATAATCCATATCATAGAAACACTGGGAGCACCACCTACTGTTATAAATATATAATCCATCTCATAGAAACACTGAGAGCACCACCTACTGTTACAAGTATATAATCCATATCATAGAAACACTGAGAGCACCACCTACTGTTATAAGTATATAATCCATATCATAGAAACACTGAGAGCTCCACCTACTGTTATAAGTATATAATCCATTTCAAAGAAACACTCACAGCACCACCCACTGTTATAAGTATATAATCCATATCATAGAAACACTGAGAGCACCACTTACTGTTATAAGTATATTCCATCTCATAGAAACACTGAGAGCACCACCAATTATATAAGTATATAATCCATCTCATAGAAACACTGAGAGCACCACCTACTGTTATAAGTATATAATCCATATCATAGAAACACTGAGAGCACCACCTACTGTTATAAATATATAATCCATCTCATAGAAACACTGAGAGCACCACCTACTGTTACAAGTATATAATCCATATCATAGAAACACTGAGAGCACCACCTATTGTTATAAGTATATAATCCATCTCATAGAAACACTGAGAGCACCACCGAATGTCATAAGTATATAATCCATATCATAGAAACACTGAGAGCACCACCTACTGTTATAAATATATAATCCATCTCATAGAAACACTGAGAGCACCACCTACTGTTACAATTATATAATCCATATCATAGAAACACTGAGAGCACCACCTACTGGTATAAGTATATAATCCATATCATAGAAACACTGAGAGCTCCACCTACTGTTATAAGTATATAATCCATCTCATAGAAACACTCAGAACACCACCCACTGTTATAAGTATATAATCCATATCATAGAAACACTGAGAGCACCACTTACTGTTATAAGTATATTCCATCTCATAGAAACACTGAGAGCACCACCAATTATATAAGTATATAATCCATCTCATAGAAACACTGAGAGCACCACCTACTGTTATAAGTATATAATCCATTTCATAGAAACACTCAGAGCACCACCCACTGTTATAAGTATATAATCCATATCATAGAAACACTGAGAGCACCACTTACTGTTATAAGTATATTCCATCTCATAGAAACACTGAGAGCACCACCTACTGTTATAAGTATATAATCCATATCATAGAAACACTGAGAGCTCCACCTACTGTTATAAGTATATAATCCATTTCATAGAAACACTCAGAGCACCACCCACTGTTATAAGTATATAATCCATATCATAGAAACACTGAGAGCACCACTTACTGTTATAAGTATATTCCATCTCATAGAAACACTGAGAGCACCACCAATTATATAAGTATACAATCCATCTCATAGAAACACTGAGAGCACCACCTACTGTTATAAGTATATAATCCATATCATAGAAACACTGAGAGCACCACCTACTGTTATAAATATATAATCCATCTCATAGAAACACTGAGAGCACCACCTACTGTTACAAGTATATAATCCATATCATAGAAACACTGAGAGCTCCACCTACTGTTATAAGTATATAATCCATTTCGAAGAAACACTCAGAGCACCACCCACTGTTATAAGTATATAATCCATATCATAGAAACACTGAGAGCACCACTTACTGTTATAAGTATATTCCATCTCATAGAAACACTGAGAGCACCACCAATTATATAAGTATATAATCCATCTCATAGAAACACTGAGAGCACCACCTACTGTTATAAGTATATAATCCATATCATAGAAACACTGAGAGCACCACCTACTGTTATAAATATATAATCCATCTCATAGAAACACTGAGAGCACCACCTACTGTTACAAGTATATAATCCATATCATAGAAACACTGAGAGCACCACCTATTGTTATAAGTATATAATCCATCTCATAGAAACACTGAGAGCACCACCGAATGTCATAAGTATATAATCCATATCATAGAAACACTGAGAGCACCACCTACTGTTATAAATATATAATCCATCTCATAGAAACACTGAGAGCACCACCTACTGTTACAATTATATAATCCATATCATAGAAACACTGAGAGCACCACCTACTGGTATAAGTATATAATCCATATCATAGAAACACTGAGAGCTCCACCTACTGTTATAAGTATATAATCCATCTCATAGAAACACTCAGAACACCACCCACTGTTATAAGTATATAATCCATATCATAGAAACACTGAGAGCACCACTTACTGTTATAAGTATATTCCATCTCATAGAAACACTGAGAGCACCACCAATTATATAAGTATATAATCCATCTCATAGAAACACTGAGAGCACCACCTACTGTTATAAGTATATAATCCATTTCATAGAAACACTCAGAGCACCACCCACTGTTATAAGTATATAATCCATATCATAGAAACACTGAGAGCACCACTTACTGTTATAAGTATATTCCATCTCATAGAAACACTGAGAGCACCACCTACTGTTATAAGTATATAATCCATATCATAGAAACACTGAGAGCTCCACCTACTGTTATAAGTATATAATCCATTTCATAGAAACACTCAGAGCACCACCCACTGTTATAAGTATATAATCCATATCATAGAAACACTGAGAGCACCACTTACTGTTATAAGTATATTCCATCTCATAGAAACACTGAGAGCACCACCAATTATATAAGTATATAATCCATCTCATAGAAACACTGAGAGCACCACCTACTGTTATAAGTATATAATCCATATCATAGAAACACTGAGAACACCACCTACTGTTATAAATATATAATCCATCTCATAGAAACACTGAGAGCACCACCTACTGTTACAAGTATATAATCCATATCATAGAAACACTGAGAGCACCACCTATTGTTATAAGTATATAATCCATCTCATAGAAACACTGAGAGCACCACCCAATGTCATAAGTATATAATCCATATCATAGAAACACTGAGAGCACCACCTACTGTTATAAATATATAATCCATCTCATGGAAACACTGAGAGCACCACCTACTGTTACAATTATATAATCCATCTCATAGAAACACTGAGAGCACCACCTACTGGTATAAGTATATAATCCATATCATAGAAACACTGAGAGCTCCACCTACTGTTATAAGTATATAATCCATCTCATAGCAACACTGAGAGCACCACCTACTGTTATAAGTATATAATCCATCTCATAGAAACACTGAGAGCACCACCTACTGTTATAAGTATATAATCCATATCATAGAAACACTGAGAGCTCCACCTACTGTTATAAGTATATAATCCATCTCATAGAAACACTGAGAGCACCACCCAATGTCATAAGTATATAATCCATATCATAGAAACACTGAGAGCACCACCTACTGTTATAAATATATAATCCATCTCATAGAAACACTGAGAGCACCACCTACTGTTATAAGTATATATTCTATGTCATAGAAACACTGAGAGCACCACCTACTGTTATAAGTATATAATCCATCTCAAAGAAACACTGAGAGCACCACCTACTGTTATAAGTATATAATCCATCTCATAGAAATACTGAGAGCTCCACCTACTGTTATAAGTATACAATCTATCTCATAGAAACACTGAGAGCACCACCTACTGTTTTAAGTATATAATCCATCTCATAGAAACACTGAGAGCACCACCTACTGTTATAAGTATATAATCCATCTCATAGAAACACTGAGAGCACCACCTACTGTTATAAGTATATAATCTATATCAAATAAACACTGAGAGCATCACCTACTGTTATAAGTATATAATCCATCTCATAGAAACACTGAGAGCACCACCTACTGTTATAAGTATATAATCCAACTCAAAGAAACACTGAGAGCACCACCTACTGTTATAAGTATATAATCCATATCATAGAAACACTGAGAGCTCCACCTACTGTTATAAGTATATAATCTATATCATAGAAACGCTGAGAGCACCACCAACTGCTATAAGTATATAATCCATCTGATAGAAACACTGAGAGCATCACCTAATGTTATAAGTATATAATCCATCTCATAGAAACACTGAGAGCACCACCTACTGTTATAAGTATATAATCCATATCATAGAAACACTGAGAGCACCACCTACTGTTATAAGTATATAATCTATCTCGTAGAAACACTGAGAGCACCACATACTGTTATAAGTATATAATCCATATCAAAGAAACACTGAGAGCACCACCTACTGTGATAAGTATATAATCCATCTCATAGAAACACTGAGAGCACCACCTACTATTATAAGTATATAATCCATGTCATAGAAACACTGAGAGCACCACCTACTGTTATAAGTATATAATCCATATCATAGAAACACTGAGAGCACCACCTACTGTTATAATTATATAATCCATCTCATAGAAACACTGAGAGCACCACCTACTGTTATAAGTATATAATCCATCTCATAGAAACACTGAGAGCACCACCTACTGTTATAAGTATATAATCCATCTCATAGAAACACTGAGAGCACCACCTACTGTTATAAGTATATAATCCATCTCAAAGAAACACTGAGAGCACCACCTACTGTTACAAGTATATAATCCATATCATAGGAACACTGAGAGCTCCACCTACTGTTATAAGTATATAATCCATCTCATAGAAACACTGAGAGCACCACCAGCTGCTATAAGTATATAATCCATCTGATAGAAACACTGAGAGCATCACCTAATGTTATAAGTATATAATCCATCTCATAGAAACACTGAGAGCTCCACCTACTGTTATAAGTATATAATCCATCTCATAGAAACACTCAGAGCACCACCCACTGTTATAAGTATATAATCCATATCATAGAAACACTGAGAGCACCACTTACTGTTATAAGTATATTCCATCTCATAGAAACATTGAGAGCACCACCAATTATATAAGTATATAATCCATCTCATAGAAACACTGAGCACCACCTACTGTTATAAGTATATAATCCATCTCATAGAAACACTGAGAGCACCACCTACTGTTACAAGTATATAATCCATATCATAGAAACACTGAGAGCACCACCTATTGTTATAAGTATATAATCCATCTCATAGAAACACTGAGAGCACCACCCAATGTCATAAGTATATAATCCATATCATAGAAACACTGAGAGCACCACCTACTGTTATAAATATATAATCCATCTCATAGAAACACTGAGAGCACCACCTACTGTTACAATTATATAATCCATATCATAGAAACACTGGGAGCACCACCTACTGTTATAAATATGTAATCCATCTCATAGAAACACTGAGAGCACCACCTACTGTTACAAGTATATAATCCATATCATAGAAACACTGAGAGCACCACCTACTGTTATAAATATATAATCCATCTCATAGAAACACTGAGAGCACCACCTACTGTTACAAGTATATAATCCATATCATAGAAACACTGGGAGCACCACCTACTGTTATAAATATATAATCCATCTCATAGAAACACTGAGAGCACCACCTACTGTTACAAGTATATAATCCATATCATAGAAACACTGAGAGCACCACCTACTGTTATAAGTATATAATCCATATCATAGAAACACTGAGAGCTCCACCTACTATTATAAGTATATAATCCATCTCATAGAAACACTCAGAGCACCACCCACTGTTATAAGTATATAATCCATATCATAGAAACACTGAGAGCACCACTTACTGTTATAAGTATATTCCATCTCATAGAAACACTGAGAGCACCACCTACTGTTATAATTATATAATCCATATCATAGAAACACTGAGAGCACCACCTACTGTTATAATTATATAATACATCTCATAGAAACACTGAGAGCACCACCTACTGTTATAATTATATAATCCATCTCATAGAAACACTCAGAGCACCACCCACTGTTATAAGTATATAATCCATATCATAGAAACACTGAGAGCACCACTTACTGTTATAAGTATATTCCATCTCATAGAAACACTGAGAGCACCACCTACTGTTATAATTATATAATCCATCTCATAGAAACACTGAGAGCTCCACCTATTGTTATAAGTATATAATCCATCTCATAGAAACACTGAGAGCACCACCCAATGTCATAAGTATATAATCCATATCATAGAAACACTGAGAGCACCACCTACTGTTATAAATATATAATCCATCTCATAGAAACACTGAGAGCACCACCTACTGTTACAATTATATAATCCATATCATAGAAACACTGGGAGCACCACCTACTGTTATACATATATAATCCATCTCATAGAAACACTGAGAGCACCACCTACTGTTACAAGTATATAATCCATATCATAGAAACACTGAGAGCACCACCTACTGTTATAAGTATATAATCCATATCATAGAAACACTGAGAGCTCCACCTACTGTTATAAGTATATAATCCATCTCATAGAAACACTCAGAGCACCACCCACTGTTATAAGTATATAACCCATATCATAGAAACACTGAGAGCACCACTTACTGTTATAAGTATATTCCATCTCATAGAAACACTGAGAGCACCACCAATTATATAAGTATATAATCCATCTCATAGAAACACTGAGAGCACCACCTACTGTTATAAGTATATAATCCATCTCATAGAAACACTGAGAGCACCACCTACTGTTACAAGTATATAATCCATATCATAGAAACGCTGAGAGCACCACCTATTGTTATAAGTATATAATCCATCTCATAGAAACACTGAGAGCACCACCCAATGTCATAAGTATATAATCCATATCATAGAAACACTGAGAACACCACCTACTGTTATAAATATATAATCCATCTCATAGAAACACTGAGAGCACCACCTACTGTTACAATCATATAATCCATATCATAGAAACACTGGGAGCACGACCTACTGTTATAAATATGTAATCCATCTCATAGAAACACTGAGAGCACCACCTACTGTTACAAGTATATAATCCATATCATAGAAACACTGAGAGCTCCACCTATTGTTATAAATATGTAATCCATCTCATAGAAACTCTGAGAGCACCAACTACTGTTATAAGTATATAATCCATATCATAGAAACACTGAGAGCTCCACCTATTGTTATAAATATATAATCCGTCTGATAGAAACACTGAGAGCACCACATACTGTTATAAGTATATAATCTATCTCATAGAAATACTGAGAGCATCACCTACTGTTATAAGTATATAATCCATATCATAGAAACACTGAGAGCACCACCTACTGTTATAAATATATAATCCATCTCATAGAAACACTGAGAGCACCACCTACTGTTACAAGTATATAATCCATATCATAGAAACACTGAGAGCACCACCTATTGTTATAAGTATATAATCCATCTCATAGAAACACTGAGAGCACCACCGAATGTCATAAGTATATAATCCATATCATAGAAACACTGAGAGCACCACCTACTGTTATAAATATATAATCCATCTCATAGAAACACTGAGAGCACCACCTACTGTTACAATTATATAATCCATATCATAGAAACACTGAGAGCACCACCTACTGGTATAAGTATATAATCCATATCATAGAAACACTGAGAGCTCCACCTACTGTTATAAGTATATAATCCATCTCATAGAAACACTCAGAACACCACCCACTGTTATAAGTATATAATCCATATCATAGAAACACTGAGAGCACCACTTACTGTTATAAGTATATTCCATCTCATAGAAACACTGAGAGCACCACCAATTATATAAGTATATAATCCATCTCATAGAAACACTGAGAGCACCACCTACTGTTATAAGTATATAATCCATTTCATAGAAACACTCAGAGCACCACCCACTGTTATAAGTATATAATCCATATCATAGAAACACTGAGAGCACCACTTACTGTTATAAGTATATTCCATCTCATAGAAACACTGAGAGCACCACCTACTGTTATAAGTATATAATCCATATCATAGAAACACTGAGAGCTCCACCTACTGTTATAAGTATATAATCCATTTCATAGAAACACTCAGAGCACCACCCACTGTTATAAGTATATAATCCATATCATAGAAACACTGAGAGCACCACTTACTGTTATAAGTATATTCCATCTCATAGAAACACTGAGAGCACCACCAATTATATAAGTATATAATCCATCTCATAGAAACACTGAGAGCACCACCTACTGTTATAAGTATATAATCCATATCATAGAAACACTGAGAGCACCACCTACTGTTATAAATATATAATCCATCTCATAGAAACACTGAGAGCACCACCTACTGTTACAAGTATATAATCCATATCATAGAAACACTGAGAGCACCACCTATTGTTATAAGTATATAATCCATCTCATAGAAACACTGAGAGCACCACCCAATGTCATAAGTATATAATCCATATCATAGAAACACTGAGAGCACCACCTACTGTTATAAATATATAATCCATCTCATGGAAACACTGAGAGCACCACCTACTGTTACAATTATATAATCCATATCATAGAAACACTGAGAGCACCACCTACTGGTATAAGTATATAATCCATATCATAGAAACACTGAGAGCTCCACCTACTGTTATAAGTATATAATCCATCTCATAGAAACACTGAGAGCACCACCTACTGTTATAAGTATATAATCCATCTCATAGAAACACTGAGAGCACCACCTACTGTTATAAGTATATAATCCATATCATAGAAACACTGAGAGCTCCACCTACTGTTATAAGTATATAATCCATCTCATAGAAACACTGAGAGCACCACCCAATGTCATAAGTATATAATCCATATCATAGAAACACTGAGAGCACCACCTACTGTTATAAATATATAATCCATCTCATAGAAACACTGAGAGCACCACCTACTGTTATAAGTATATATTCTATGTCATAGAAACACTGAGAGCACCACCTACTGTTATAAGTATATAATCCATCTCAAAGAAACACTGAGAGCACCACCTACTGTTATAAGTATATAATCCATCTCATAGAAATACTGAGAGCTCCACCTACTGTTATAAGTATACAATCTATCTCATAGAAACACTGAGAGCACCACCTACCGTTTTAAGTATATAATCCATCTCATAGAAACACTGAGAGCACCACCTACTGTTATAAGTATATAATCCATCTCATAGAAACACTGAGAGCACCACCTACTGTTATAAGTATATAATCTATATCAAATAAACACTGAGAGCATCACCTACTGTTATAAGTATATAATCCATCTCATAGAAACACTGAGAGCACCACCTACTGTTATAAGTATATAATCCAACTCAAAGAAACACTGAGAGCACCACCTACTGTTATAAGTATATAATCCATATCATAGAAACACTGAGAGCTCCACCTACTGTTATAAGTATATAATCTATATCATAGAAACGCTGAGAGCACCACCAACTGCTATAAGTATATAATCCATCTGATAGAAACACTGAGAGCATCACCTAATGTTATAAGTATATAACCCATCTCATAGAAACACTGAGAGCACCACCTACTGTTATAAGTATATAATCCATATCATAGAAACACTGAGAGCATCACCTACTGTTATAAGTATATAATCTATCTCGTAGAAACACTGAGAGCACCACATACTGTTATAAGTATATAATCCATATCAAAGAAACACTGAGAGCACCACCTACTGTTATAAGTATATAATCCATCTCATAGAAACACTGAGAGCACCACCTACTATTATAAGTATATAATCCATGTCATAGAAACACTGAGAGCACCACCTACTGTTATAAGTATATAATCCATATCATAGAAACACTGAGAGCACCACCTACTGTTATAATTATATAATCCATCTCATAGAAACACTGAGAGCACCACCTACTGTTATAAGTATATAATCCATCTCATAGAAACACTGAGAGCACCACCTACTGTTATAAGTATATAATCCATCTCATAGAAACACTGAGAGCACCACCTACTGTTATAAGTATATAATCCATCTCAAAGAAACACTGAGAGCACCACCTACTGTTACAAGTATATAATCCATATCATAGGAACACTGAGAGCTCCACCTACTGTTATAAGTATATAATCCATCTCATAGAAACACTGAGAGCACCACCAGCTGCTATAAGTATATAATCCATCTGATAGAAACACTGAGAGCATCACCTAATGTTATAAGTATATAATCCATCTCATAGAAACACTGAGAGCTCCACCTACTGTTATAAGTATATAATCCATCTCATAGAAACACTCAGAGCACCACCCACTGTTATAAGTATATAATCCATATCATAGAAACACTGAGAGCACCACTTACTGTTATAAGTATATTCCATCTCATAGAAACATTGAGAGCACCACCAATTATATAAGTATATAATCCATCTCATAGAAACACTGAGCACCACCTACTGTTATAAGTATATAATCCATCTCATAGAAACACTGAGAGCACCACCTACTGTTACAAGTATATAATCCATATCATAGAAACACTGAGAGCACCACCTATTGTTATAAGTATATAATCCATCTCATAGAAACACTGAGAGCACCACCCAATGTCATAAGTATATAATCCATATCATAGAAACACTGAGAGCACCACCTACTGTTATAAATATATAATCCATCTCATAGAAACACTGAGAGCACCACCTACTGTTACAATTATATAATCCATATCATAGAAACACTGGGAGCACCACCTACTGTTATAAATATGTAATCCATCTCATAGAAACACTGAGAGCACCACCTACTGTTACAAGTATATAATCCATATCATAGAAACACTGAGAGCACCACCTACTGTTATAAATATATAATCCATCTCATAGAAACACTGAGAGCACCACCGAATGTCATAAGTATATAATCCATATCATAGAAACACTGAGAGCACCACCTACTGTTATAAATATATAATCCATCTCATAGAAACACTGAGAGCACCACCTACTGTTACAATTATATAATCCATATCATAGAAACACTGAGAGCACCACCTACTGGTATAAGTATATAATCCATATCATAGAAACACTGAGAGCTCCACCTACTGTTATAAGTATATAATCCATCTCATAGAAACACTCAGAACACCACCCACCGTTATAAGTATATAATCCATATCATAGAAACACTGAGAGCACCACTTACTGTTATAAGTATATTCCATCTCATAGAAACACTGAGAGCACCACCAATTATATAAGTATATAATCCATCTCATAGAAACACTGAGAGCACCACCTACTGTTATAAGTATATAATCCATTTCATAGAAACACTCAGAGCACCACCCACTGTTATAAGTATATAATCCATATCATAGAAACACTGAGAGCACCACTTACTGTTATAAGTATATTCCATCTCATAGAAACACTGAGAGCACCACCTACTGTTATAAGTATATAATCCATATCATAGAAACACTGAGAGCTCCACCTACTGTTATAAGTATATAATCCATTTCATAGAAACACTCAGAGCACCACCCACTGTTATAAGTATATAATCCATATCATAGAAACACTGAGAGCACCACTTACTGTTATAAGTATATTCCATCTCATAGAAACACTGAGAGCACCACCAATTATATAAGTATATAATCCATCTCATAGAAACACTGAGAGCACCACCTACTGTTATAAGTATATAATCCATATCATAGAAACACTGAGAGCACCACCTACTGTTATAAATATATAATCCATCTCATAGAAACACTGAGAGCACCACCTACTGTTACAAGTATATAATCCATATCATAGAAACACTGAGAGCACCACCTATTGTTATAAGTATATAATCCATCTCATAGAAACACTGAGAGCACCACCCAATGTCATAAGTATATAATCCATATCATAGAAACACTGAGAGCACCACCTACTGTTATAAATATATAATCCATCTCATGGAAACACTGAGAGCACCACCTACTGTTACAATTATATAATCCATATCATAGAAACACTGAGAGCACCACCTACTGGTATAAGTATATAATCCATATCATAGAAACACTGAGAGCTCCACCTACTGTTATAAGTATATAATCCATCTCATAGAAACACTGAGAGCACCACCTACTGTTATAAGTATATAATCCATCTCATAGAAACACTGAGAGCACCACCTACTGTTATAAGTATATAATCCATATCATAGAAACACTGAGAGCTCCACCTACTGTTATAAGTATATAATCCATCTCATAGAAACACTGAGAGCACCACCCAATGTCATAAGTATATAATCCATATCATAGAAACACTGAGAGCACCACCTACTGTTATAAATATATAATCCATCTCATAGAAACACTGAGAGCACCACCTACTGTTATAAGTATATATTCTATGTCATAGAAACACTGAGAGCACCACCTACTGTTATAAGTATATAATCCATCTCAAAGAAACACTGAGAGCACCACCTACTGTTATAAGTATATAATCCATCTCATAGAAATACTGAGAGCTCCACCTACTGTTATAAGTATACAATCTATCTCATAGAAACACTGAGAGCACCACCTACTGTTTTAAGTATATAATCCATCTCATAGAAACACTGAGAGCACCACCTACTGTTATAAGTATATAATCCATCTCATAGAAACACTGAGAGCACCACCTACTGTTATAAGTATATAATCTATATCAAATAAACACTGAGAGCATCACCTACTGTTATAAGTATATAATCCATCTCATAGAAACACTGAGAGCACCACCTACTGTTATAAGTATATAATCCAACTCAAAGAAACACTGAGAGCACCACCTACTGTTATAAGTATATAATCCATATCATAGAAACACTGAGAGCTCCACCTACTGTTATAAGTATATAATCTATATCATAGAAACGCTGAGAGCACCACCAACTGCTATAAGTATATAATCCATCTGATAGAAACACTGAGAGCATCACCTAATGTTATAAGTATATAATCCATCTCATAGAAACACTGAGAGCACCACCTACTGTTATAAGTATATAATCCATATCATAGAAACACTGAGAGCATCACCTACTGTTATAAGTATATAATCTATCTCGTAGAAACACTGAGAGCACCACATACTGTTATAAGTATATAATCCATATCAAAGAAACACTGAGAGCACCACCTACTGTTATAAGTATATAATCCATCTCATAGAAACACTGAGAGCACCACCTACTATTATAAGTATATAATCCATGTCATAGAAACACTGAGAGCACCACCTACTGTTATAAGTATATAATCCATATCATAGAAACACTGAGAGCACCACCTACTGTTATAATTATATAATCCATCTCATAGAAACACTGAGAGCACCACCTACTGTTATAAGTATATAATCCATCTCATAGAAACACTGAGAGCACCACCTACTGTTATAAGTATATAATCCATCTCATAGAAACACTGAGAGCACCACCTACTGTTATAAGTATATAATCCATCTCAAAGAAACACTGAGAGCACCACCTACTGTTACAAGTATATAATCCATATCATAGGAACACTGAGAGCTCCACCTACTGTTATAAGTATATAATCCATCTCATAGAAACACTGAGAGCACCACCAGCTGCTATAAGTATATAATCCATCTGATAGAAACACTGAGAGCATCACCTAATGTTATAAGTATATAATCCATCTCATAGAAACACTGAGAGCTCCACCTACTGTTATAAGTATATAATCCATCTCATAGAAACACTCAGAGCACCACCCACTGTTATAAGTATATAATCCATATCATAGAAACACTGAGAGCACCACTTACTGTTATAAGTATATTCCATCTCATAGAAACATTGAGAGCACCACCAATTATATAAGTATATAATCCATCTCATAGAAACACTGAGCACCACCTACTGTTATAAGTATATAATCCATCTCATAGAAACACTGAGAGCACCACCTACTGTTACAAGTATATAATCCATATCATAGAAACACTGAGAGCACCACCTATTGTTATAAGTATATAATCCATCTCATAGAAACACTGAGAGCACCACCCAATGTCATAAGTATATAATCCATATCATAGAAACACTGAGAGCACCACCTACTGTTATAAATATATAATCCATCTCATAGAAACACTGAGAGCACCACCTACTGTTACAATTATATAATCCATATCATAGAAACACTGGGAGCACCACCTACTGTTATAAATATGTAATCCATCTCATAGAAACACTGAGAGCACCACCTACTGTTACAAGTATATAATCCATATCATAGAAACACTGAGAGCACCACCTACTGTTATAAATATATAATCCATCTCATAGAAACACTGAGAGCACCACCTACTGTTACAAGTATATAATCCATATCATAGAAACACTGGGAGCACCACCTACTGTTATAAATATATAATCCATCTCATAGAAACACTGAGAGCACCACCTACTGTTACAAGTATATAATCCATATCATAGAAACACTGAGAGCACCACCTACTGTTATAAGTATATAATCCATATCATAGAAACACTGAGAGCTCCACCTACTATTATAAGTATATAATCCATCTCATAGAAACACTCAGAGCACCACCCACTGTTATAAGTATATAATCCATATCATAGAAACACTGAGAGCACCACTTACTGTTATAAGTATATTCCATCTCATAGAAACATTGAGAGCACCACCAATTATATAAGTATATAATCCATCTCATAGAAACACTGAGAGCACCACCTACTGTTATAATTATATAATACATCTCATAGAAACACTGAGAGCACCACCTACTGTTATAAGTATATAATCCATCTCATAGAAACACTCAGAGCACCACCCACTGTTATAAGTATATAATCCATATCATAGAAACACTGAGAGCACCACTTACTGTTATAAGTATATTCCATCTCATAGAAACACTGAGAGCACCACCTACTGTTATAATTATATAATCCATATCATAGAAACACTGAGAGCACCACCTACTGTTATAATTATATAATACATCTCATAGAAACACTGAGAGCACCACCTACTGTTATAATTATATAATCCATCTCATAGAAACACTCAGAGCACCACCCACTGTTATAAGTATATAATCCATATCATAGAAACACTGAGAGCACCACTTACTGTTATAAGTATATTCCATCTCATAGAAACACTGAGAGCACCACCTACTGTTATAATTATATAATCCATCTCATAGAAACACTGAGAGCTCCACCTATTGTTATAAGTATATAATCCATCTCATAGAAACACTGAGAGCACCACCCAATGTCATAAGTATATAATCCATATCATAGAAACACTGAGAGCACCACCTACTGTTATAAATATATAATCCATCTCATAGAAACACTGAGAGCACCACCTACTGTTACAATTATATAATCCATATCATAGAAACACTGGGAGCACCACCTACTGTTATACATATATAATCCATCTCATAGAAACACTGAGAGCACCACCTACTGTTACAAGTATATAATCCATATCATAGAAACACTGAGAGCACCACCTACTGTTATAAGTATATAATCCATATCATAGAAACACTGAGAGCTCCACCTACTGTTATAAGTATATAATCCATCTCATAGAAACACTCAGAGCACCACCCACTGTTATAAGTATATAACCCATATCATAGAAACACTGAGAGCACCACTTACTGTTATAAGTATATTCCATCTCATAGAAACACTGAGAGCACCACCAATTATATAAGTATATAATCCATCTCATAGAAACACTGAGAGCACCACCTACTGTTATAAGTATATAATCCATCTCATAGAAACACTGAGAGCACCACCTACTGTTACAAGTATATAATCCATATCATAGAAACACTGAGAGCACCACCTATTGTTATAAGTATATAATCCATCTCATAGAAAAACTGAGAGCACCACCCAATGTCATAAGTATATAATCCATATCATAGAAACACTGAGAACACCACCTACTGTTATAAATATATAATCCATCTCATAGAAACACTGAGAGCACCACCTACTGTTACAATCATATAATCCATATCATAGAAACACTGGGAGCACGACCTACTGTTATAAATATGTAATCCATCTCATAGAAACACTGAGAGCACCACCTACTGTTACAAGTATATAATCCATATCATAGAAACACTGAGAGCTCCACCTATTGTTATAAATATGTAATCCATCTCATAGAAACTCTGAGAGCACCAACTACTGTTATAAGTATATAATCCATATCATAGAAACACTGAGAGCTCCACCTATTGTTATAAATATATAATCCGTCTGATAGAAACACTGAGAGCACCACATACTGTTATAAGTATATAATCTATCTCATAGAAATACTGAGAGCATCACCTACTGTTATAAGTATATAATCCATCTCATAGACACACTGAGAGCACCACCTACTGTTATAAGTATATAATCCATATCATAGAAACACTGAGAGCACCACCTACTGTTATAAGTATATAATCTATCTCCTAGAAACACTGAGAGCACCACCTACTGTTATAAGTATATAATCCATATCATAGAAACACTGAGAGCACCACCTACTATTATAAGTATATAATCCATGTCATAGAAACACTGAGAGCACCACCTACTGTTATAAGTATATAATCCATATCATAGAAACACTGAGAGCACCACCTACTGTTATAATTATATAATCCATGTCATAGAAACACTGAGAGCACCACCTACTGTTATAAGTATATAATCCATATCATAGAAACACTGAGAGCACCACCTACTGTTATAATTATATAATCTATCTCATAGAAACACTGAGAGCACCACCTACTGTTATAAGTATATAATCCATATCATAGAAACACTGAGAGCTCCACCTACTGTTATAAGTATATAATCCATCTCATAGAAACACTCAGAACACCACCCACTGTTATAAGTATATAATCCATATCATAGAAACACTGAGAGCACCACATACTGTTATAAGTATATTCCATCTCATAGAAACACTGAGAGCACCACCAATTATATAAGTATATAATCCATCTCATAGAAACACTGAGAGCACCACCTACTATTATAAGTATATAATCCATCTGATAGAAACACTGAGAGCACCACCTATTGTTATAAGTATATAATCTATCTCATAGAAACACTGAGAGCACCACCTACTGTTATAAGTATATAATCCATATCATAGAAACACTGGGAGCACCACTTACTGTTATAAGTATATTCCATCTCATAGAAACACTGAGAGCACCACCTACTGTTATAATTATATAATCCATCTCATAGGAACACTGAGAGCACCACCTACTGTTATAAGTATATAATCCATCTCATAGAAACACTGAGAGCACCACCTATTGTTATAAGTATATAATCTATCTCATAGAAACACTGAGAGCACCACCTACTGTTATAAGTATATAATCCATATCATAGAAACACTGAGAGCTCCACCTACTGTTATAAGTATATAATCCATCTCATAGAAACACTCAGAACACCACCCACTGTTATAAGTATATAATCCATATCATAGAAACACTGAGAGCACCACTTACTGTTATAAGTATATTCCATCTCATAGAAACACTGAGAGCACCACCAATTATATAAGTATATAATCCATCTCATAGAAACACTGAGAGCACCACCTACTGTTATAAGTATATAATCCATTTCATAGAAACACTCAGAGCACCACCCACTGTTATAAGTATATAATCCATATCATAGAAACACTGAGAGCACCACTTACTGTTATAAGTATATTCCATCTCATAGAAACACTGAGAGCACCACCTACTGTTATAAGTATATAATCCATATCATAGAAACACTGAGAGCTCCACCTACTGTTATAAGTATATAATCCATTTCATAGAAACACTCAGAGCACCACCCACTGTTATAAGTATATAATCCATATCATAGAAACACTGAGAGCACCACTTACTGTTATAAGTATATTCCATCTCATAGAAACACTGAGAGCACCACCAATTATATAAGTATATAATCCATCTCATAGAAACACTGAGAGCACCACCTACTGTTATAAGTATATAATCCATATCATAGAAACACTGAGAGCACCACCTACTGTTATAAATATATAATCCATCTCATAGAAACACTGAGAGCACCACCTACTGTTACAAGTATATAATCCATATCATAGAAACACTGAGAGCACCACCTATTGTTATAAGTATATAATCCATCTCATAGAAACACTGAGAGCACCACCCAATGTCATAAGTATATAATCCATATCATAGAAACACTGAGAGCACCACCTACTGTCATAAATATATAATCCATCTCATAGAAACACTGAGAGCACCACCTACTGTTACAATTATATAATCCATATCATAGAAACACTGAGAGCACCACCTACTGGTATAAGTATATAATCCATATCATAGAAACACTGAGAGCTCCACCTACTGTTATAAGTATATAATCCATCTCATAGAAACACTGAGAGCACCACCTACTGTTATAAGTATATAATCCATCTCATAGAAACACTGAGAGCACCACCTACTGTTATAAGTATATAATCCATATCATAGAAACACTGAGAGCTCCACCTACTGTTATAAGTATATAATCCATCTCATAGAAACACTGAGAGCACCACCCAATGTCATAAGTATATAATCCATATCATAGAAACACTGAGAGCACCACCTACTGTTATAAATATATAATCCATCTCATAGAAACACTGAGAGCACCACCTACTGTTATAAGTATATATTCTATGTCATAGAAACACTGAGAGCACCACCTACTGTTATAAGTATATAATCCATCTCAAAGAAACACTGAGAGCACCACCTACTGTTATAAGTATATAATCGATATCATAGAAATACTGAGAGCTCCACCTACTGTTATAAGTATACAATCTATCTCATAGAAACACTGAGAGCACCACCTACTGTTTTAAGTATATAATCCATCTCATAGAAACACTGAGAGCACCACCTACTGTTATAAGTATATAATCCATCTCATAGAAACACTGAGAGCACCACCTACTGTTATAAGTATATAATCCATATCAAATAAACACTGAGAGCATCACCTACTGTTATAAGTATATAATCCATCTCATAGAAACACTGAGAGCACCACCTACTGTTATAAGTATATAATCCAACTCAAAGAAACACTGAGAGCACCACCTACTGTTATAAGTATATAATCCATATCATAGAAACACTGAGAGCTCCACCTACTGTTATAAGTATATAATCTATATCATAGAAACACTGAGAGCACCACCAACTGCTATAAGTATATAATCCATCTGATAGAAACACTGAGAGCATCACCTAATGTTATAAGTATATAATCCATCTCATAGAAACACTGAGAGCACCACCTACTGTTATAAGTATATAATCCATATCATAGAAACACTGAGAGCATCACCTACTGTTATAAGTATATAATCTATCTCGTAGAAACACTGAGAGCACCACCTACTGTTATAAGTATATAATCCATATCAAAGAAACACTGAGAGCACCACCTACTGTTATAAGTATATAATCCATCTCATAGAAACACTGAGAGCACCACCTACTATTATAAGTATATAATCCATGTCATAGAAACACTGAGAGCACCACCTACTGTTATAAGTATATAATCCATATCATAGAAACACTGAGAGCACCACCTACTGTTATAATTATATAATCCATCTCATAGAAACACTGAGAGCACCACCTACTGTTATAAGTATATAATCCATCTCATAGAAACACTGAGAGCACCACCTACTGTTATAAGTATATAATCCATCTCATAGAAACACTGAGAGCACCACCTACTGTTATAAGTATATAATCCATCTCAAAGAAACACTGAGAGCACCACCTATTGTTATAAGTATATAATCCATCTCATAGAAACACTGAGAGCACCACCCAATGTCATAAGTATATAATCCATATCATAGAAACACTGAGAGCACCACCTACTGTTATAAATATATAATCCATCTCATGGAAACACTGAGAGCACCACCTACTGTTACAATTATATAATCCATATCATAGAAACACTGAGAGCACCACCTACTGGTATAAGTATATAATCCATATCATAGAAACACTGAGAGCTCCACCTACTGTTATAAGTATATAATCCATCTCATAGAAACACTGAGAGCACCACCTACTGTTATAAGTATATAATCCATCTCATAGAAACACTGAGAGCACCACCTACTGTTATAAGTATATAATCCATATCATAGAAACACTGAGAGCACCACCTACTGTTATAAGTATATAATCCATCTCATAGAAACACTGAGAGCACCACCTACTGTTATAAGTATATATTCTATGTCATAGAAACACTGAGAGCACCACCTACTGTTATAAGTATATAATCCATCTCAAAGAAACACTGAGAGCACCACCTACTGTTATAAGTATATAATCCATCTCATAGAAATACTGAGAGCTCCACCTACTGTTATAAGTATATAATCCATCTCATAGAAACACTGAGAGCACCACCTACTGTTATAAGTATATAATCTATATCAAATAAACACTGAGAGCATCACCTACTGTTATAAGTATATAATCCATCTCATAGAAACACTGAGAGCACCACCTACTGTTATAAGTATATAATCCAACTCAAAGAAACACTGAGAGCACCACCTACTGTTATAAGTATATAATCCATATCATAGAAACACTGAGAGCTCCACCTACTGTTATAAGTATATAATCTATATCATAGAAACGCTGAGAGCACCACCAACTGCTATAAGTATATAATCCATCTGATAGAAACACTGAGAGCATCACCTAATGTTATAAGTATATAATCCATCTCATAGAAACACTGAGAGCACCACCTACTGTTATAAGTATATAATCCATATCATAGAAACACTGAGAGCATCACCTACTGTTATAAGTATATAATCTATCTCGTAGAAACACTGAGAGCACCACATACTGTTATAAGTATATAATCCATATCAAAGAAACACTGAGAGCACCACCTACTGTTATAAGTATATAATCCATCTCATAGAAACACTGAGAGCACCACCTACTATTATAAGTATATAATCCATGTCATAGAAACACTGAGAGCACCACCTACTGTTATAAGTATATAATCCATATCATAGAAACACTGAGAGCACCACCTACTGTTATAATTATATAATCCATCTCATAGAAACACTGAGAGCACCACCTACTGTTATAAGTATATAATCCATCTCATAGAAACACTGAGAGCACCACCTACTGTTATAAGTATATAATCCATATCATAGAAACACTGAGAGCTCCACCTACTGTTATAAGTATATAATCCATTTCATAGAAACACTCAGAGCACCACCCACTGTTATAAGTATATAATCCATATCATAGAAACACTGAGAGCACCACTTACTGTTATAAGTATATTCCATCTCATAGAAACACTGAGAGCACCACCTACTGTTATAAGTATATAATCCATATCATAGAAACACTGAGAGCTCCACCTACTGTTATAAGTATATAATCCATTTCATAGAAACACTCAGAGCACCACCCACTGTTATAAGTATATAATCCATATCATAGAAACACTGAGAGCACCACTTACTGTTATAAGTATATTCCATCTCATAGAAACACTGAGAGCACCACCAATTATATAAGTATATAATCCATCTCATAGAAACACTGAGAGCACCACCTACTGTTATAAGTATATAATCCATATCATAGAAACACTGAGAGCACCACCTACTGTTATAAATATATAATCCATCTCATAGAAACACTGAGAGCACCACCTACTGTTATAAATATATAATCCATCTCATAGAAACACTGAGAGCACCACCTACTGTTACAATTATATAATCCATATCATAGAAACACTGGGAGCACCACCTACTGTTATAAATATGTAATCCATCTCATAGAAACACTGAGAGCACCACCTACTGTTACAAGTATATAATCCATATCATAGAAACACTGAGAGCACCACCTACTGTTATAAATATATAATCCATCTCATAGAAACACTGAGAGCACCACCTACTGTTACAAGTATATAATCCATATCATAGAAACACTGGGAGCACCACCTACTGTTATAAATATATAATCCATCTCATAGAAACACTGAGAGCACCACCTACTGTTACAAGTATATAATCCATATCATAGAAACACTGAGAGCACCACCTACTGTTATAAGTATATAATCCATATCATAGAAACACTGAGAGCTCCACCTACTATTATAAGTATATAATCCATCTCATAGAAACACTCAGAGCACCACCCACTGTTATAAGTATATAATCCATATCATAGAAACACTGAGAGCACCACTTACTGTTATAAGTATATTCCATCTCATAGAAACACTGAGAGCACCACCTACTGTTATAATTATATAATCCATATCATAGAAACACTGAGAGCACCACTTACTGTTATAAGTATATTCCATCTCATAGAAACACTGAGAGCACCACCTACTGTTATAATTATATAATCCATCTCATAGAAACACTGAGAGCTCCACCTATTGTTATAAGTATATAATCCATCTCATAGAAACACTGAGAGCACCACCCAATGTCATAAGTATATAATCCATATCATAGAAACACTGAGAGCACCACCTACTGTTATAAATATATAATCCATCTCATAGAAACACTGAGAGCACCACCTACTGTTACAATTATATAATCCATATCATAGAAACACTGGGAGCACCACCTACTGTTATACATATATAATCCATCTCATAGAAACACTGAGAGCACCACCTACTGTTACAAGTATATAATCCATATCATAGAAACACTGAGAGCACCACCTACTGTTATAAGTATATAATCCATATCATAGAAACACTGAGAGCTCCACCTACTGTTATAAGTATATAATCCATCTCATAGAAACACTCAGAGCACCACCCACTGTTATAAGTATATAACCCATATCATAGAAACACTGAGAGCACCACTTACTGTTATAAGTATATTCCATCTCATAGAAACACTGAGAGCACCACCAATTATATAAGTATATAATCCATCTCATAGAAACACTGAGAGCACCACCTACTGTTATAAGTATATAATCCATCTCATAGAAACACTGAGAGCACCACCTACTGTTACAAGTATATAATCCATATCATAGAAACACTGAGAGCACCACCTATTGTTATAAGTATATAATCCATCTCATAGAAACACTGAGAGCACCACCCAATGTCATAAGTATATAATCCATATCATAGAAACACTGAGAACACCACCTACTGTTATAAATATATAATCCATCTCATAGAAACACTGAGAGCACCACCTACTGTTACAATCATATAATCCATATCATAGAAACACTGGGAGCACGACCTACTGTTATAAATATGTAATCCATCTCATAGAAACACTGAGAGCACCACCTACTGTTACAAGTATATAATCCATATCATAGAAACACTGAGAGCTCCACCTATTGTTATAAATATGTAATCCATCTCATAGAAACTCTGAGAGCACCAACTACTGTTATAAGTATATAATCCATATCATAGAAACACTGAGAGCTCCACCTATTGTTATAAATATATAATCCGTCTGATAGAAACACTGAGAGCACCACATACTGTTATAAGTATATAATCTATCTCATAGAAATACTGAGAGCATCACCTACTGTTATAAGTATATAATCCATCTCATAGACACACTGAGAGCACCACCTACTGTTATAAGTATATAATCCATATCATAGAAACACTGAGAGCACCACCTACTGTTATAAGTATATAATCTATCTCCTAGAAACACTGAGAGCACCACCTACTGTTATAAGTATATAATCCATATCATAGAAACACTGAGAGCACCACCTACTATTATAAGTATATAATCCATGTCATAGAAACACTGAGAGCACCACCTACTGTTATAAGTATATAATCCATATCATAGAAACACTGAGAGCACCACCTACTGTTATAATTATATAATCCATGTCATAGAAACACTGAGAGCACCACCTACTGTTATAAGTATATAATCCATATCGTAGAAACACTGAGAGCACCACCTACTGTTATAATTATATAATCTATCTCATAGAAACACTGAGAGCACCACCTACTGTTATAAGTATATAATCCATATCATAGAAACACTGAGAGCTCCACCTACTGTTATAAGTATATAATCCATCTCATAGAAACACTCAGAACACCACCCACTGTTATAAGTATATAATCCATATCATAGAAACACTGAGAGCACCACTTACTGTTATAAGTATATTCCATCTCATAGAAACACTGAGAGCACCACCAATTATATAAGTATATAATCCATCTCATAGAAACACTGAGAGCACCACCTACTATTATAAGTATATAATCCATCTGATAGAAACACTGAGAGCACCACCTATTGTTATAAGTATATAATCTATCTCATAGAAACACTGAGAGCACCACCTACTGTTATAAGTATATAATCCATATCATAGAAACACTGGGAGCACCACTTACTGTTATAAGTATATTCCATCTCATAGAAACACTGAGAGCACCACCTACTGTTATAATTATATAATCCATCTCATAGGAACACTGAGAGCACCACCTACTGTTATAAGTATATAATCCATCTCATAGAAACACTGAGAGCACCACCTATTGTTATAAGTATATAATCTATCTCATAGAAACACTGAGAGCACCACCTACTGTTATAAGTATATAATCCATATCATAGAAACACTGAGAGCTCCACCTACTGTTATAAGTATATAATCCATCTCATAGAAACACTCAGAACACCACCCACTGTTATAAGTATATAATCCATATCATAGAAACACTGAGAGCACCACTTACTGTTATAAGTATATTCCATCTCATAGAAACACTGAGAGCACCACCAATTATATAAGTATATAATCCATCTCATAGAAACACTGAGAGCACCACCTACTGTTATAAGTATATAATCCATTTCATAGAAACACTCAGAGCACCACCCACTGTTATAAGTATATAATCCATATCATAGAAACACTGAGAGCACCACTTACTGTTATAAGTATATTCCATCTCATAGAAACACTGAGAGCACCACCTACTGTTATAAGTATATAATCCATATCATAGAAACACTGAGAGCTCCACCTACTGTTATAAGTATATAATCCATTTCATAGAAACACTCAGAGCACCACCCACTGTTATAAGTATATAATCCATATCATAGAAACACTGAGAGCACCACTTACTGTTATAAGTATATTCCATCTCATAGAAACACTGAGAGCACCACCAATTATATAAGTATATAATCCATCTCATAGAAACACTGAGAGCACCACCTACTGTTATAAGTATATAATCCATATCATAGAAACACTGAGAGCACCACCTACTGTTATAAATATATAATCCATCTCATAGAAACACTGAGAGCACCACCTACTGTTACAAGTATATAATCCATATCATAGAAACACTGAGAGCACCACCTATTGTTATAAGTATATAATCCATCTCATAGAAACACTGAGAGCACCACCCAATGTCATAAGTATATAATCCATATCATAGAAACACTGAGAGCACCACCTACTGTCATAAATATATAATCCATCTCATAGAAACACTGAGAGCACCACCTACTGTTACAATTATATAATCCATATCATAGAAACACTGAGAGCACCACCTACTGGTATAAGTATATAATCCATATCATAGAAACACTGAGAGCTCCACCTACTGTTATAAGTATATAATCCATCTCATAGAAACACTGAGAGCACCACCTACTGTTATAAGTATATAATCCATCTCATAGAAACACTGAGAGCACCACCTACTGTTATAAGTATATAATCCATATCATAGAAACACTGAGAGCTCCACCTACTGTTATAAGTATATAATCCATCTCATAGAAACACTGAGAGCACCACCCAATGTCATAAGTATATAATCCATATCATAGAAACACTGAGAGCACCACCTACTGTTATAAATATATAATCCATCTCATAGAAACACTGAGAGCACCACCTACTGTTATAAGTATATATTCTATGTCATAGAAACACTGAGAGCACCACCTACTGTTATAAGTATATAATCCATCTCAAAGAAACACTGAGAGCACCACCTACTGTTATAAGTATATAATCGATATCATAGAAATACTGAGAGCTCCACCTACTGTTATAAGTATACAATCTATCTCATAGAAACACTGAGAGCACCACCTACTGTTTTAAGTATATAATCCATCTCATAGAAACACTGAGAGCACCACCTACTGTTATAAGTATATAATCCATCTCATAGAAACACTGAGAGCACCACCTACTGTTATAAGTATATAATCCATATCAAATAAACACTGAGAGCATCACCTACTGTTATAAGTATATAATCCATCTCATAGAAACACTGAGAGCACCACCTACTGTTATAAGTATATAATCCAACTCAAAGAAACACTGAGAGCACCACCTACTGTTATAAGTATATAATCCATATCATAGAAACACTGAGAGCTCCACCTACTGTTATAAGTATATAATCTATATCATAGAAACACTGAGAGCACCACCAACTGCTATAAGTATATAATCCATCTGATAGAAACACTGAGAGCATCACCTAATGTTATAAGTATATAATCCATCTCATAGAAACACTGAGAGCACCACCTACTGTTATAAGTATATAATCCATATCATAGAAACACTGAGAGCATCACCTACTGTTATAAGTATATAATCTATCTCGTAGAAACACTGAGAGCACCACCTACTGTTATAAGTATATAATCCATATCAAAGAAACACTGAGAGCACCACCTACTGTTATAAGTATATAATCCATCTCATAGAAACACTGAGAGCACCACCTACTATTATAAGTATATAATCCATGTCATAGAAACACTGAGAGCACCACCTACTGTTATAAGTATATAATCCATATCATAGAAACACTGAGAGCACCACCTACTGTTATAATTATATAATCCATCTCATAGAAACACTGAGAGCACCACCTACTGTTATAAGTATATAATCCATCTCATAGAAACACTGAGAGCACCACCTACTGTTATAAGTATATAATCCATCTCATAGAAACACTGAGAGCACCACCTACTGTTATAAGTATATAATCCATCTCAAAGAAACACTGAGAGCACCACCTATTGTTATAAGTATATAATCCATCTCATAGAAACACTGAGAGCACCACCCAATGTCATAAGTATATAATCCATATCATAGAAACACTGAGAGCACCACCTACTGTTATAAATATATAATCCATCTCATGGAAACACTGAGAGCACCACCTACTGTTACAATTATATAATCCATATCATAGAAACACTGAGAGCACCACCTACTGGTATAAGTATATAATCCATATCATAGAAACACTGAGAGCTCCACCTACTGTTATAAGTATATAATCCATCTCATAGAAACACTGAGAGCACCACCTACTGTTATAAGTATATAATCCATCTCATAGAAACACTGAGAGCACCACCTACTGTTATAAGTATATAATCCATATCATAGAAACACTGAGAGCTCCACCTACTGTTATAAGTATATAATCCATCTCATAGAAACACTGAGAGCACCACCCAATGTCATAAGTATATAATCCATATCATAGAAACACTGAGAGCACCACCTACTGTTATAAATATATAATCCATCTCATAGAAACACTGAGAGCACCACCTACTGTTATAAGTATATATTCTATGTCATAGAAACACTGAGAGCACCACCTACTGTTATAAGTATATAATCCATCTCAAAGAAACACTGAGAGCACCACCTACTGTTATAAGTATATAATCCATCTCATAGAAATACTGAGAGCTCCACCTACTGTTATAAGTATACAATCTATCTCATAGAAACACTGAGAGCACCACCTACTGTTTTAAGTATATAATCCATCTCATAGAAACACTGAGAGCACCACCTACTGTTATAAGTATATAATCCATCTCATAGAAACACTGAGAGCACCACCTACTGTTATAAGTATATAATCTATATCAAATAAACACTGAGAGCATCACCTACTGTTATAAGTATATAATCCATCTCATAGAAACACTGAGAGCACCACCTACTGTTATAAGTATATAATCCAACTCAAAGAAACACTGAGAGCACCACCTACTGTTATAAGTATATAATCCATATCATAGAAACACTGAGAGCTCCACCTACTGTTATAAGTATATAATCTATATCATAGAAACGCTGAGAGCACCACCAACTGCTATAAGTATATAATCCATCTGATAGAAACACTGAGAGCATCACCTAATGTTATAAGTATATAATCCATCTCATAGAAACACTGAGAGCACCACCTACTGTTATAAGTATATAATCCATATCATAGAAACACTGAGAGCATCACCTACTGTTATAAGTATATAATCTATCTCGTAGAAACACTGAGAGCACCACATACTGTTATAAGTATATAATCCATATCAAAGAAACACTGAGAGCACCACCTACTGTTATAAGTATATAATCCATATCATAGAAACACTGAGAGCATCACCTACTGTTATAAGTATATAATCTATCTCGTAGAAACACTGAGAGCACCACCTACTGTTATAAGTATATAATCCATATCAAAGAAACACTGAGAGCACCACCTACTGTTATAAGTATATAATCCATCTCATAGAAACACTGAGAGCACCACCTACTATTATAAGTATATAATCCATGTCATAGAAACACTGAGAGCACCACCTACTGTTATAAGTATATAATCCATATCATAGAAACACTGAGAGCACCACCTACTGTTATAATTATATAATCCATCTCATAGAAACACTGAGAGCACCACCTACTGTTATAAGTATATAATCCATCTCATAGAAACACTGAGAGCACCACCTACTGTTATAAGTATATAATCCATCTCATAGAAACACTGAGAGCACCACCTACTGTTATAAGTATATAATCCATCTCAAAGAAACACTGAGAGCACCACCTATTGTTATAAGTATATAATCCATCTCATAGAAACACTGAGAGCACCACCCAATGTCATAAGTATATAATCCATATCATAGAAACACTGAGAGCACCACCTACTGTTATAAATATATAATCCATCTCATGGAAACACTGAGAGCACCACCTACTGTTACAATTATATAATCCATATCATAGAAACACTGAGAGCACCACCTACTGGTATAAGTATATAATCCATATCATAGAAACACTGAGAGCTCCACCTACTGTTATAAGTATATAATCCATCTCATAGAAACACTGAGAGCACCACCTACTGTTATAAGTATATAATCCATCTCATAGAAACACTGAGAGCACCACCTACTGTTATAAGTATATAATCCATATCATAGAAACACTGAGAGCTCCACCTACTGTTATAAGTATATAATCCATCTCATAGAAACACTGAGAGCACCACCCAATGTCATAAGTATATAATCCATATCATAGAAACACTGAGAGCACCACCTACTGTTATAAATATATAATCCATCTCATAGAAACACTGAGAGCACCACCTACTGTTATAAGTATATATTCTATGTCATAGAAACACTGAGAGCACCACCTACTGTTATAAGTATATAATCCATCTCAAAGAAACACTGAGAGCACCACCTACTGTTATAAGTATATAATCCATCTCATAGAAATACTGAGAGCTCCACCTACTGTTATAAGTATACAATCTATCTCATAGAAACACTGAGAGCACCACCTACTGTTTTAAGTATATAATCCATCTCATAGAAACACTGAGAGCACCACCTACTGTTATAAGTATATAATCCATCTCATAGAAACACTGAGAGCACCACCTACTGTTATAAGTATATAATCTATATCAAATAAACACTGAGAGCATCACCTACTGTTATAAGTATATAATCCATCTCATAGAAACACTGAGAGCACCACCTACTGTTATAAGTATATAATCCAACTCAAAGAAACACTGAGAGCACCACCTACTGTTATAAGTATATAATCCATATCATAGAAACACTGAGAGCTCCACCTACTGTTATAAGTATATAATCTATATCATAGAAACGCTGAGAGCACCACCAACTGCTATAAGTATATAATCCATCTGATAGAAACACTGAGAGCATCACCTAATGTTATAAGTATATAATCCATCTCATAGAAACACTGAGAGCACCACCTACTGTTATAAGTATATAATCCATATCATAGAAACACTGAGAGCATCACCTACTGTTATAAGTATATAATCTATCTCGTAGAAACACTGAGAGCACCACATACTGTTATAAGTATATAATCCATATCAAAGAAACACTGAGAGCACCACCTACTGTTATAAGTATATAATCCATCTCATAGAAACACTGAAAGCACCACCTACTATTATAAGTATATAATCCATGTCATAGAAACACTGAGAGCACCACCTACTGTTATAAGTATATAATCCATATCATAGAAACACTGAGAGCACCACCTACTGTTATAATTATATAATCCATCTCATAGAAACACTGAGAGCACCACCTACTGTTATAAGTATATAATCCATCTCATAGAAACACTGAGAGCACCACCTACTGTTATAAGTATATAATCCATCTCATAGAAACACTGAGAGCACCACCTACTGTTATAAGTATATAATCCATCTCAAAGAAACACTGAGAGCACCACCTACTGTTACAAGTATATAATCCATATCATAGGAACACTGAGAGCTCCACCTACTGTTATAAGTATATAATCCATCTCATAGAAACACTGAGAGCACCACCAGCTGCTATAAGTATATAATCCATCTGATAGAAACACTGAGAGCATCACCTAATGTTATAAGTATATAATCCATCTCATAGAAACACTGAGAGCTCCACCTACTGTTATAAGTATATAATCCATCTCATAGAAACACTCAGAGCACCACCCACTGTTATAAGTATATAATCCATATCATAGAAACACTGAGAGCACCACTTACTGTTATAAGTATCTTCCATCTCATAGAAACATTGAGAGCACCACCAATTATATAAGTATATAATCCATCTCATAGAAACACTGAGCACCACCTACTGTTATAAGTATATAATCCATCTCATAGAAACACTGAGAGCACCACCTACTGTTACAAGTATATAATCCATATCATAGAAACACTGAGAGCACCACCTATTGTTATAAGTATATAATCCATCTCATAGAAACACTGAGAGCACCACCCAATGTCATAAGTATATAATCCATATCATAGAAACACTGAGAGCACCACCTACTGTTATAAATATATAATCCATCTCATAGAAACACTGAGAGCACCACCTACTGTTACAATTATATAATCCATATCATAGAAACACTGGGAGCACCACCTACTGTTATAAATATGTAATCCATCTCATAGAAACACTGAGAGCACCACCTACTGTTACAAGTATATAATCCATATCATAGAAACACTGAGAGCACCACCTACTGTTATAAATATATAATCCATCTCATAGAAACACTGAGAGCACCACCTACTGTTACAAGTATATAATCCATATCATAGAAACACTGGGAGCACCACCTACTGTTATAAATATATAATCCATCTCATAGAAACACTGAGAGCACCACCTACTGTTACAAGTATATAATCCATATCATAGAAACACTGAGAGCACCACCTACTGTTATAAGTATATAATCCATATCATAGAAACACTGAGAGCTCCACCTACTATTATAAGTATATAATCCATCTCATAGAAACACTCAGAGCACCACCCACTGTTATAAGTATATAATCCATATCATAGAAACACTGAGAGCACCACTTACTGTTATAAGTATATTCCATCTCATAGAAACACTGAGAGCACCACCTACTGTTATAATTATATAATCCATATCATAGAAACACTGAGAGCACCACCTACTGTTATAATTATATAATACATCTCATAGAAACACTGAGAGCACCACCTACTGTTATAATTATATAATCCATCTCATAGAAACACTCAGAGCACCACCCACTGTTATAAGTATATAATCCATATCATAGAAACACTGAGAGCACCACTTACTGTTATAAGTATATTCCATCTCATAGAAACACTGAGAGCACCACCTACTGTTATAATTATATAATCCATCTCATAGAAACACTGAGAGCTCCACCTATTGTTATAAGTATATAATCCATCTCATAGAAACACTGAGAGCACCACCCAATGTCATAAGTATATAATCCATATCATAGAAACACTGAGAGCACCACCTACTGTTATAAATATATAATCCATCTCATAGAAACACTGAGAGCACCACCTACTGTTACAATTATATAATCCATATCATAGAAACACTGGGAGCACCACCTACTGTTATACATATATAATCCATCTCATAGAAACACTGAGAGCACCACCTACTGTTACAAGTATATAATCCATATCATAGAAACACTGAGAGCACCACCTACTGTTATAAGTATATAATCCATATCATAGAAACACTGAGAGCTCCACCTACTGTTATAAGTATATAATCCATCTCATAGAAACACTCAGAGCACCACCCACTGTTATAAGTATATAACCCATATCATAGAAACACTGAGAGCACCACTTACTGTTATAAGTATATTCCATCTCATAGAAACACTGAGAGCACCACCAATTATATAAGTATATAATCCATCTCATAGAAACACTGAGAGCACCACCTACTGTTATAAGTATATAATCCATCTCATAGAAACACTGAGAGCACCACCTACTGTTACAAGTATATAATCCATATCATAGAAACACTGAGAGCACCACCTATTGTTATAAGTATATAATCCATCTCATAGAAACACTGAGAGCACCACCCAATGTCATAAGTATATAATCCATATCATAGAAACACTGAGAACACCACCTACTGTTATAAATATATAATCCATCTCATAGAAACACTGAGAGCACCACCTACTGTTACAATCATATAATCCATATCATAGAAACACTGGGAGCAAGACCTACTGTTATAAATATGTAATCCATCTCATAGAAACACTGAGAGCACCACCTACTGTTACAAGTATATAATCCATATCATAGAAACACTGAGAGCTCCACCTATTGTTATAAATATGTAATCCATCTCATAGAAACTCTGAGAGCACCAACTACTGTTATAAGTATATAATCCATATCATAGAAACACTGAGAGCTCCACCTATTGTTATAAATATATAATCCGTCTGATAGAAACACTGAGAGCACCACATACTGTTATAAGTATATAATCTATCTCATAGAAATACTGAGAGCATCACCTACTGTTATAAGTATATAATCCATCTCATAGACACACTGAGAGCACCACCTACTGTTATAAGTATATAATCCATATCATAGAAACACTGAGAGCACCACCTACTGTTATAAGTATATAATCTATCTCCTAGAAACACTGAGAGCACCACCTACTGTTATAAGTATATAATCCATATCATAGAAACACTGAGAGCACCACCTACTATTATAAGTATATAATCCATGTCATAGAAACACTGAGAGCACCACCTACTGTTATAAGTATATAATCCATATCATAGAAACACTGAGAGCACCACCTACTGTTATAATTATATAATCCATGTCATAGAAACACTGAGAGCACCACCTACTGTTATAAGTATATAATCCATATCATAGAAACACTGAGAGCACCACCTACTGTTATAATTATATAATCTATCTCATAGAAACACTGAGAGCACCACCTACTGTTATAAGTATATAATCCATATCATAGAAACACTGAGAGCTCCACCTACTGTTATAAGTATATAATCCATCTCATAGAAACACTCAGAACACCACCCACTGTTATAAGTATATAATCCATATCATAGAAACACTGAGAGCACCACTTACTGTTATAAGTATATTCCATCTCATAGAAACACTGAGAGCACCACCAATTATATAAGTATATAATCCATCTCATAGAAACACTGAGAGCACCACCTACTGTTATAAGTATATAATCCATTTCATAGAAACACTCAGAGCACCACCCACTGTTATAAGTATATAATCCATATCATAGAAACACTGAGAGCACCACTTACTGTTATAAGTATATTCCATCTCATAGAAACACTGAGAGCACCACCTACTGTTATAAGTATATAATCCATATCATAGAAACACTGAGAGCTCCACCTACTGTTATAAGTATATAATCCATTTCATAGAAACACTCAGAGCACCACCCACTGTTATAAGTATATAATCCATATCATAGAAACACTGAGAGCACCACTTACTGTTATAAGTATATTCCATCTCATAGAAACACTGAGAGCACCACCAATTATATAAGTATATAATCCATCTCATAGAAACACTGGGAGCACCACCTACTGTTATAAGTATATAATCCATATCATAGAAACACTGAGAGCACCACCTACTGTTATAAATATATAATCCATCTCATAGAAACACTGAGAGCACCACCTACTGTTACAAGTATATAATCCATATCATAGAAACACTGAGAGCACCACCTATTGTTATAAGTATGTAATCCATCTCATAGAAACACTGAGAGCACCACCCAATGTCATAAGTATATAATCCATATCATAGAAACACTGAGAGCACCACCTACTGTTATAAATATATAATCCATCTCATAGAAACACTGAGAGCACCACCTACTGTTACAATTATATAATCCATATCATAGAAACACTGAGAGCACCACCTACTGGTATAAGTATATAATCCATATCATAGAAACACTGAGAGCTCCACCTACTGTTATAAGTATATAATCCATCTCATAGAAACACTGAGAGCACCACCTACTGTTATAAGTATATAATCCATGTCATAGAAACACTGAGAGCACCACCTACTGTTATAAGTATATAATCCATATCATAGAAACACTGAGAGCTCCACCTACTGTTATAAGTATATAATCCATCTCATAGAAACACTGAGAGCACCACCCAATGTCATAAGTATATAATCCATATCATAGAAACACTGAGAGCACCACCTACTGTTATAAATATATAATCCATCTCATAGAAACACTGAGAGCACCACCTACTGTTATAAGTATATATTCTATGTCATAGAAACACTGAGAGCACCACCTACTGTTATAAGTGTATAATCCATCTCAAAGAAACACTGAGAGCACCACCTACTGTTATAAGTATATAATCCATCTCATAGAAATACTGAGAACTCCACCTACTGTTATAAGTATACAATCTATCTCATAGAAACACTGAGAGCACCACCTACTGTGTTAAGTATATAATCCATCTCATAGAAACACTGAGAGCACCACCTACTGTTATAAGTATATAATCCATCTCATAGAAACACTGAGAGCACCACCTACTGTTATAAGTATATAATCCATATCAAATAAACACTGAGAGCATCACCTACTGTTATAAGTATATAATCCATCTCATAGAAACACTGAGAGCACCACCTACTGTTATAAGTACATAATCCAACTCAAAGAAACACTGAGAGCACCACCTACTGTTATAAGTATATAATCAATATCATAGAAACACTGAGAGCTCCACCTACTGTTATAAGTATATAATCTATATCATAGAAACACTGAGAGCACCACCAACTGCTATAAGTATATAATCCATCTGATAGAAGCACTGAGAGCATCACCTAATGTTATAAGTATATAATCCATCTCATAGAAACACTGAGAGCACCACCTACTGTTATAAGTATATAATCCATATCATAGAAACACTGAGAGCATCACCTACTGTTATAAGTATATAATCTATCTCGTAGAAACACTGAGAGCACCACCTACTGTTATAAGTATATAATCCATATCAAAGAAACACTGAGAGCACCACCTACTGTTATAAGTATATAATCCATCTCATAGAAACACTGAGAGCACCACCTACTATTATAAGTATATAATCCATGTCATAGAAACACTGAGAGCACCACCTACTGTTATAAGTATATAATCCATATCATAGAAACACTGAGAGCACCACCTTCTGTTATAATTATATAATCCATCTCATAGAAACACTGAGAGCACCACCTACTGTTATAAGTATATAATCCACCTCATAGAAACACTGAGAGCACCACCTACTGTTATAAGTATATAATCCATCTCATAGAAACACTGAGAGCACCACCTACTGTTATAAGTATATAATCCATCTCAAAGAAACACTGAGAGCACCACCTACTGTTACAAGTATATAATCCATATCATAGAAACACTGAGAGCTCCACCTACTGTTATAAGTATATAATCCATCTCATAGAAACACTGAGAGCACCACCAACTGCTATAAGTATATAATCCATCTGATAGAAACACTGAGAGCATCACCTAATGTTATAAGTATATAATCCATCCCATAGAAACACTGAGAGCTCCACCTACTGTTATAAGTATATAATCCATCTCATAGAAACACTCAGAGCACCACCCACTGTTATAAGTATATAATCCATATCATAGAAACACTGAGAGCACCACTTACTGTTATAAGTATATTCCATCTCATAGAAACATTGAGAGCACCACCAATTATATAAGTATATAATCCATCTCATAGAAACACTGAGCACCACCTACTGTTATAAGTATATAATCCATCTCATAGAAACACTGAGAGCACCACCTACTGTTACAAGTATATAATCCATATCATAGAAACACTGAGAGCACCACCTATTGTTATAAGTATATAATCCATCTCATAGAAACACTGAGAGCACCACCCAATGTCATAAGTATATAATCCATATCATAGAAACACTGAGAGCACCACCTACTGTTATAAATATATAATCCATCTCATAGAAACACTGAGAGCACCACCTACTGTTACAATTATATAATCCATATCATAGAAACACTGGGAGCACCACCTACTGTTATAAATATGTAATCCATTTCATAGAAACACTCAGAGCACCACCCACTGTTATAAGTATATAATCCATATCATAGAAACACTGAGAGCACCACTTACTGTTATAAGTATATTCCATCTCATAGAAACACTGAGAGCACCACCTACTGTTATAAGTATATAATCCATATCATAGAAACACTGAGAGCACCACCTACTATTATAAGTATATAATCCATCTGATAGAAACACTGAGAGCACCACCTATTGTTATAAGTATATAATCTATCTCATAGAAACACTGAGAGCACCACCTACTGTTATAAGTATATAATCCATATCATAGAAACACTGGGAGCACCACTTACTGTTATAAGTATATTCCATCTCATAGAAACACTGAGAGCACCACCTACTGTTATAATTATATAATCCATCTCATAGGAACACTGAGAGCACCACCTACTGTTATAAGTTTATAATCCATCTCATAGAAACACTGAGAGCACCACCTATTGTTATAAGTATATAATCTATCTCATAGAAACACTGAGAGCACCACCTACTGTTATAAGTATATAATCCATATCATAGAAACACTGAGAGCTCCACCTACTGTTATAAGTATATAATCCATCTCATAGAAACACTCAGAACACCACCCACTGTTATAAGTATATAATCCATATCATAGAAACACTGAGAGCACCACTTACTGTTATAAGTATATTCCATCTCATAGAAACACTGAGAGCACCACCAATTATATAAGTATATAATCCATCTCATAGAAACACTGAGAGCACCACCTACTGTTATAAGTATATAATCCATTTCATAGAAACACTCAGAGCACCACCCACTGTTATAAGTATATAATCCATATCATAGAAACACTGAGAGCACCACTTACTGTTATAAGTATATTCCATCTCATAGAAACACTGAGAGCACCACCTACTGTTATAAGTATATAATCCATATCATAGAAACACTGAGAGCTCCACCTACTGTTATAAGTATATAATCCATTTCATAGAAACACTCAGAGCACCACCCACTGTTATAAGTATATAATCCATATCATAGAAACACTGAGAGCACCACTTACTGTTATAAGTATATTCCATCTCATAGAAACACTGAGAGCACCACCAATTATATAAGTATATAATCCATCTCATAGAAACACTGAGAGCACCACCTACTGTTATAAGTATATAATCCATATCATAGAAACACTGAGAGCACCACCTACTGTTATAAATATATAATCCATCTCATAGAAACACTGAGAGCACCACCTACTGTTACAAGTATATAATCCATATCATAGAAACACTGAGAGCACCACCAATTGTTATAAGTATATAATCCATCTCATAGAAACACTGAGAGCACCACCCAATGTCATAAGTATATAATCCATATCATAGAAACACTGAGAGCACCACCTACTGTCATAAATATATAATCCATCTCATAGAAACACTGAGAGCACCACCTACTGTTACAATTATATAATCCATATCATAGAAACACTGAGAGCACCACCTACTGGTATAAGTATATAATCCATATCAAAGAAACACTGAGAGCTCCACCTACTGTTATAAGTATATAATCCATCTCATAGAAACACTGAGAGCACCACCTACTGTTATAAGTATATAATCCATCTCATAGAAACACTGAGAGCACCACCTACTGTTATAAGTATATAATCCATATCATAGAAACACTGAGAGCTCCACCTACTGTTATAAGTATATAATCCATCTCATAGAAACACTGAGAGCACCACCCAATGTCATAAGTATATAATCCATATCATAGAAACACTGAGAGCACCACCTACTGTTATAAATATATAATCCATCTCATAGAAACACTGAGAGCACCACCTACTGTTATAAGTATATATTCTATGTCATAGAAACACTGAGAGCACCACCTACTGTTATAAGTATATAATCCATCTCAAAGAAACACTGAGAGCACCACCTACTGTTATAAGTATATAATCCATATCATAGAAATACTGAGAGCTCCACCTACTGTTATAAGTATACAATCTATCTCATAGAAACACTGAGAGCACCACCAATTATATAAGTATATAATCCATCTCATAGAAACACTGAGCACCACCTACTGTTATAAGTATATAATCCATCTCATAGAAACACTGAGAGCACCACCTACTGTTACAAGTATATAATCCATATCATAGAAACACTGAGAGCACCACCTATTGTTATAAGTATATAATCCATCTCATAGAAACACTGAGAGCACCACCCAATGTCATAAGTATATAATCCATATCATAGAAACACTGAGAGCACCACCTACTGTTATAAATATATAATCCATCTCATAGAAACACTGAGAGCACCACCTACTGTTACAATTATATAATCCATATCATAGAAACACTGAGAGCACCACTTACTGTTATAAGTATATTCCATCTCATAGAAACACTGAGAGCACCACCAATTATATAAGTATATAATCCATCTCATAGAAACACTGAGAGCACCACCTACTGTTATAAGTATATAATCCATATCATAGAAACACTGAGAGCACCACCTACTGTTATAAATATATAATCCATCTCATAGAAACACTGAGAGCACCACCTACTGTTACAAGTATATAATCCATATCATAGAAACACTGAGAGCACCACCTATTGTTATAAGTATATAATCCATCTCATAGAAACACTGAGAGCACCACCCAATGTCATAAGTATATAATCCATATCATAGAAACACTGAGAGCACCACCTACTGTCATAAATATATAATCCATCTCATAGAAACACTGAGAGCACCACCTACTGTTACAATTATATAATCCATATCATAGAAACACTGAGAGCACCACCTACTGGTATAAGTATATAATCCATATCATAGAAACACTGAGAGCTCCACCTACTGTTATAAGTATATAATCCATCTCATAGAAACACTGAGAGCACCACCTACTGTTATAAGTATATAATCCATCTCATAGAAACACTGAGAGCACCACCTACTGTTATAAGTATATAATCCACATCATAGAAACACTGAGAGCTCCACCTACTGTTATAAGTATATAATCCATCTCATAGAAACACTGAGAGCACCACCCAATGTCATCAGTATATAATCCATATCATAGAAACACTGAGAGCACCACCTACTGTTATAAATATTTAATCCATCTCATAGAAACACTGAGAGCACCACCTACTGTTATAAGTATATATTCTATGTCATAGAAACACTGAGAGCACCACCTACTGTTATAAGTATATAATCCATCTCAAAGAAACACTGAGAGCACCACCTACTGTTATAAGTATATAATCCATATCATAGAAATACTGAGAGCTCCACCTACTGTTATAAGTATACAATCTATCTCATAGAAACACTGAGAGCACCACCTACTGTTATAAGTATATAATCCATATCATAGAAACACTGAGAGCTCCACCTACTGTTATAAGTATATAATCTATATCATAGAAACACTGAGAGCACCACCAACTGCTATAAGTATATAATCCATCTGATAGAAACACTGAGAGCATCACCTAATGTTATAAGTATATAATCCATCTCATAGAAACACTGAGAGCACCACCTACTGTTATAAGTATATAATCCATATCATAGAAACACTGAGAGCATCACCTACTGTTATAAGTATATAATCCATCTCATAGAAACACTGAGAGCACCACCCAATGTCATAAGTATATAATCCATATCATAGAAACACTGAGAGCACCACCTACTGTTATAAATATATAATCCATCTCATAGAAACACTGAGAGCACCACCTACTGTTACAATTATATAATCCATATCATAGAAACACTGGGAGCACCACCTACTGTTATAAATATATAATCCATCTCATAGAAACACTGAGAGCACCACCTACTGTTACAATTATATAATCCATATCATAGAAACACTGGGAGCACCACCTACTGTTATACATATATAATCCATCTCATAGAAACACTGAGAGCACCACCTACTGTTACAAGTATATAATCCATATCATAAAAACACTGAGAGCACCACCTACTGTTATAAGTATATAATCCATATCATAGAAACACTGAGAGCTCCACCTACTGTTATAAGTATATAATCCATCTCATAGAAACACTCAGAGCACCACCCACTGTTATAAGTATATAACCCATATCATAGAAACACTGAGAGCACCACTTACTGTTATAAGTATATTCTATCTCATAGAAACACTGAGAGCACCACCAATTATATAAGTATATAATCCATCTCATAGAAACACTGAGAGCACCACCTACTGTTATAAGTATATAATCCATCTCATAGAAACACTGAGAGCACCACCTACTGTTACAAGTATATAATCCATATCATAGAAACACTGAGAGCACCACCTATTGTTATAAGTATATAATCCATCTCATAGAAACACTGAGAGCACCACCCAATGTCATAAGTATATAATCCATATCATAGAAACACTGAGAACACCACCTACTGTTATAAATATATAATCCATCTCATAGAAACACTGAGAGCACCACCTACTGTTACAATCATATAATCCATATCATAGAAACACTGGGAGCAAGACCTACTGTTATAAATATGTAATCCATCTCATAGAAACACTGAGAGCACCACCTACTGTTACAAGTATATAATCCATATCATAGAAACACTGAGAGCTCCACCTATTGTTATAAATATGTAATCCATCTCATAGAAACTCTGAGAGCACCAACTACTGTTATAAGTATATAATCCATATCATAGAAACACTGAGAGCTCCACCTATTGTTATAAATATATAATCCGTCTGATAGAAACACTGAGAGCACCACATACTGTTATAAGTATATAATCTATCTCATAGAAATACTGAGAGCATCACCTACTGTTATAAGTATATAATCCATCTCATAGACACACTGAGAGCACCACCTACTGTTATAAGTATATAATCCATATCATAGAAACACTGAGAGCACCACCTACTGTTATAAGTATATAATCTATCTCCTAGAAACACTGAGAGCACCACCTACTGTTATAAGTATATAATCCATATCATAGAAACACTGAGAGCACCACCTACTATTATAAGTATATAATCCATGTCATAGAAACACTGAGAGCACCACCTACTGTTATAAGTATATAATCCATATCATAGAAACACTGAGAGCACCACCTACTGTTATAATTATATAATCCATGTCATAGAAACACTGAGAGCACCACCTACTGTTATAAGTATATAATCCATATCATAGAAACACTGAGAGCACCACCTACTGTTATAATTATATAATCTATCTCATAGAAACACTGAGAGCACCACCTACTGTTATAAGTATATAATCCATATCATAGAAACACTGAGAGCTCCACCTACTGTTATAAGTATATAATCCATCTCATAGAAACACTCAGAACACCACCCACTGTTATAAGTATATAATCCATATCATAGAAACACTGAGAGCACCACTTACTGTTATAAGTATATTCCATCTCATAGAAACACTGAGAGCACCACCAATTATATAAGTATATAATCCATCTCATAGAAACACTGAGAGCACCACCTACTGTTATAAGTATATAATCCATTTCATAGAAACACTCAGAGCACCACCCACTGTTATAAGTATATAATCCATATCATAGAAACACTGAGAGCACCACTTACTGTTATAAGTATATTCCATCTCATAGAAACACTGAGAGCACCACCTACTGTTATAAGTATATAATCCATATCATAGAAACACTGAGAGCTCCACCTACTGTTATAAGTATATAATCCATTTCATAGAAACACTCAGAGCACCACCCACTGTTATAAGTATATAATCCATATCATAGAAACACTGAGAGCACCACTTACTGTTATAAGTATATTCCATCTCATAGAAACACTGAGAGCACCACCAATTATATAAGTATATAATCCATCTCATAGAAACACTGGGAGCACCACCTACTGTTATAAGTATATAATCCATATCATAGAAACACTGAGAGCACCACCTACTGTTATAAATATATAATCCATCTCATAGAAACACTGAGAGCACCACCTACTGTTACAAGTATATAATCCATATCATAGAAACACTGAGAGCACCACCTATTGTTATAAGTATGTAATCCATCTCATAGAAACACTGAGAGCACCACCCAATGTCATAAGTATATAATCCATATCATAGAAACACTGAGAGCACCACCTACTGTTATAAATATATAATCCATCTCATAGAAACACTGAGAGCACCACCTACTGTTACAATTATATAATCCATATCATAGAAACACTGAGAGCACCACCTACTGGTATAAGTATATAATCCATATCATAGAAACACTGAGAGCTCCACCTACTGTTATAAGTATATAATCCATCTCATAGAAACACTGAGAGCACCACCTACTGTTATAAGTATATAATCCATGTCATAGAAACACTGAGAGCACCACCTACTGTTATAAGTATATAATCCATATCATAGAAACACTGAGAGCTCCACCTACTGTTATAAGTATATAATCCATCTCATAGAAACACTGAGAGCACCACCCAATGTCATAAGTATATAATCCATATCATAGAAACACTGAGAGCACCACCTACTGTTATAAATATATAATCCATCTCATAGAAACACTGAGAGCACCACCTACTGTTATAAGTATATATTCTATGTCATAGAAACACTGAGAGCACCACCTACTGTTATAAGTGTATAATCCATCTCAAAGAAACACTGAGCGCACCACCTACTGTTATAAGTATATAATCCATCTCATAGAAATACTGAGAACTCCACCTACTGTTATAAGTATACAATCTATCTCATAGAAACACTGAGAGCACCACCTACTGTTTTAAGTATATAATCCATCTCATAGAAACACTGAGAGCACCACCTACTGTTATAAGTATATAATCCATCTCATAGAAACACTGAGAGCACCACCTACTGTTATAAGTATATAATCCATATCAAATAAACACTGAGAGCATCACCTACTGTTATAAGTATATAATCCATCTCATAGAAACACTGAGAGCACCACCTACTGTTATAAGTACATAATCCAACTCAAAGAAACACTGAGAGCACCACCTACTGTTATAAGTATATAATCAATATCATAGAAACACTGAGAGCTCCACCTACTGTTATAAGTATATAATCTATATCATAGAAACACTGAGAGCACCACCAACTGCTATAAGTATATAATCCATCTGATAGAAGCACTGAGAGCATCACCTAATGTTATAAGTATATAATCCATCTCATAGAAACACTGAGAGCACCACCTACTGTTATAAGTATATAATCCATATCATAGAAACACTGAGAGCATCACCTACTGTTATAAGTATATAATCTATCTCGTAGAAACACTGAGAGCACCACCTACTGTTATAAGTATATAATCCATATCAAAGAAACACTGAGAGCACCACCTACTGTTATAAGTATATAATCCATCTCATAGAAACACTGAGAGCACCACCTACTATTATAAGTATATAATCCATGTCATAGAAACACTGAGAGCACCACCTACTGTTATAAGTATATAATCCATATCATAGAAACACTGAGAGCACCACCTTCTGTTATAATTATATAATCCATCTCATAGAAACACTGAGAGCACCACCTACTGTTATAAGTATATAATCCATCTCATAGAAACACTGAGAGCACCACCTACTGTTATAAGTATATAATCCATCTCATAGAAACACTGAGAGCACCACCTACTGTTATAAGTATATAATCCATCTCAAAGAAACACTGAGAGCACCACCTACTGTTACAAGTATATAATCCATATCATAGAAACACTGAGAGCTCCACCTACTGTTATAAGTATATAATCCATCTCATAGAAACACTGAGAGCACCACCAACTGCTATAAGTATATAATCCATCTGATAGAAACACTGAGAGCATCACCTAATGTTATAAGTATATAATCCATCCCATAGAAACACTGAGAGCTCCACCTACTGTTATAAGTATATAATCCATCTCATAGAAACACTCAGAGCACCACCCACTGTTATAAGTATATAATCCATATCATAGAAACACTGAGAGCACCACTTACTGTTATAAGTATATTCCATCTCATAGAAACATTGAGAGCACCACCAATTATATAAGTATATAATCCATCTCATAGAAACACTGAGCACCACCTACTGTTATAAGTATATAATCCATCTCATAGAAACACTGAGAGCACCACCTACTGTTACAAGTATATAATCCATATCATAGAAACACTGAGAGCACCACCTATTGTTATAAGTATATAATCCATCTCATAGAAACACTGAGAGCACCACCCAATGTCATAAGTATATAATCCATATCATAGAAACACTGAGAGCACCACCTACTGTTATAAATATATAATCCATCTCATAGAAACACTGAGAGCACCACCTACTGTTACAATTATATAATCCATATCATAGAAACACTGGGAGCACCACCTACTGTTATAAATATGTAATCCATTTCATAGAAACACTCAGAGCACCACCCACTGTTATAAGTATATAATCCATATCATAGAAACACTGAGAGCACCACTTACTGTTATAAGTATATTCCATCTCATAGAAACACTGAGAGCACCACCTACTGTTATAAGTATATAATCCATATCATAGAAACACTGAGAGCACCACCTACTATTATAAGTATATAATCCATCTGATAGAAACACTGAGAGCACCACCTATTGTTATAAGTATATAATCTATCTCATAGAAACACTGAGAGCACCACCTACTGTTATAAGTATATAATCCATATCATAGAAACACTGGGAGCACCACTTACTGTTATAAGTATATTCCATCTCATAGAAACACTGAGAGCACCACCTACTGTTATAATTATATAATCCATCTCATAGGAACACTGAGAGCACCACCTACTGTTATAAGTATATAATCCATCTCATAGAAACACTGAGAGCACCACCTATTGTTATAAGTATATAATCTATCTCATAGAAACACTGAGAGCACCACCTACTGTTTTAAGTATATAATCCATATCATAGAAACACTGAGAGCTCCACCTACTGTTATAAGTATATAATCCATCTCATAGAAACACTCAGAACACCACCCACTGTTATAAGTATATAATCCATATCATAGAAACACTGAGAGCACCACTTACTGTTATAAGTATATTCCATCTCATAGAAACACTGAGAGCACCACCAATTATATAAGTATATAATCCATCTCATAGAAACACTGAGAGCACCACCTACTGTTATAAGTATATAATCCATTTCATAGAAACACTCAGAGCACCACCCACTGTTATAAGTATATAATCCATATCATAGAAACACTGAGAGCACCACTTACTGTTATAAGTATATTCCATCTCATAGAAACACTGAGAGCACCACCTACTGTTATAAGTATATAATCCATATCATAGAAACACTGAGAGCTCCACCTACTGTTATAAGTATATAATCCATTTCATAGAAACACTCAGAGCACCACCCACTGTTATAAGTATATAATCCATATCATAGAAACACTGAGAGCACCACTTACTGTTATAAGTATATTCCATCTCATAGAAACACTGAGAGCACCACCAATTATATAAGTATATAATCCATCTCATAGAAACACTGAGAGCACCACCTACTGTTATAAGTATATAATCCATATCATAGAAACACTGAGAGCACCACCTACTGTTATAAATATATAATCCATCTCATAGAAACACTGAGAGCACCACCTACTGTTACAAGTATATAATCCATATCATAGAAACACTGAGAGCACCACCTATTGTTATAAGTATGTAATCCATCTCATAGAAACACTGAGAGCACCACCCAATGTCATAAGTATATAATCCATATCATAGAAACACTGAGAGCACCACCTACTGTCATAAATATATAATCCATCTCATAGAAACACTGAGAGCACCACCTACTGTTACAATTATATAATCCATATCATAGAAACACTGAGAGCACCACCTACTGGTATAAGTATATAATCCATATCATAGAAACACTGAGAGCTCCACCTACTGTTATAAGTATATAATCCATCTCATAGAAACACTGAGAGCACCACCTACTGTTATAAGTATATAATCCATCTCATAGAAACACTGAGAGCACCACCTACTGTTATAAGTATATAATCCATATCATAGAAACACTGAGAGCTCCACCTACTGTTATAAGTATATAATCCATCTCATAGAAACACTGAGAGCACCACCCAATGTCATAAGTATATAATCCATATCATAGAAACACTGAGAGCACCACCTACTGTTATAAATATATAATCCATCTCATAGAAACACTGAGAGCACCACCTACTGTTATAAGTATATATTCTATGTCATAGAAACACTGAGAGCACCACCTACTGTTATAAGTATATAATCCATCTCAAAGAAACACTGAGAGCACCACCTACTGTTATAAGTATATAATCCATATCATAGAAATACTGAGAGCTCCACCTACTGTTATAAGTATACAATCTATCTCATAGAAACACTGAGAGCACCACCAATTATATAAGTATATAATCCATCTCATAGAAACACTGAGCACCACCTACTGTTATAAGTATATAATCCATCTCATAGAAACACTGAGAGCACCACCTACTGTTACAAGTATATAATCCATATCATAGAAACACTGAGAGCACCACCTATTGTTATAAGTATATAATCCATCTCATAGAAACACTGAGAGCACCACCCAATGTCATAAGTATATAATCCATATCATAGAAACACTGAGAGCACCACCTACTGTTATAAATATATAATCCATCTCATAGAAACACTGAGAGCACCACCTACTGTTACAATTATATAATCCATATCATAGAAACACTGGGAGCACCACCTACTGTTATAAATATGTAATCCATTTCATAGAAACACTCAGAGCACCACCCACTGTTATAAGTATATAATCCATATCATAGAAACACTGAGAGCACCACTTACTGTTATAAGTATATTCCATCTCATAGAAACACTGAGAGCACCACCTACTGTTATAAGTATATAATCCATATCATAGAAACACTGAGAGCACCACCTACTATTATAAGTATATAATCCATCTGATAGAAACACTGAGAGCACCACCTATTGTTATAAGTATATAATCTATCTCATAGAAACACTGAGAGCACCACCTACTGTTATAAGTATATAATCCATATCATAGAAACACTGGGAGCACCACTTACTGTTATAAGTATATTCCATCTCATAGAAACACTGAGAGCACCACCTACTGTTATAATTATATAATCCATCTCATAGGAACACTGAGAGCACCACCTACTGTTATAAGTATATAATCCATCTCATAGAAACACTGAGAGCACCACCTATTGTTATAAGTATATAATCTATCTCATAGAAACACTGAGAGCACCACCTACTGTTATAAGTATATAATCCATATCATAGAAACACTGAGAGCTCCACCTACTGTTATAAGTATATAATCCATCTCATAGAAACACTCAGAACACCACCCACTGTTATAAGTATATAATCCATATCATAGAAACACTGAGAGCACCACTTACTGTTATAAGTATATTCCATCTCATAGAAACACTGAGAGCACCACCAATTATATAAGTATATAATCCATCTCATAGAAACACTGAGAGCACCACCTACTGTTATAAGTATATAATCCATTTCATAGAAACACTCAGAGCACCACCCACTGTTATAAGTATATAATCCATATCATAGAAACACTGAGAGCACCACTTACTGTTATAAGTATATAATCCATCTCATAGAAACACTGAGAGCACCACCTATTGTTATAAGTATATAATCTATCTCATAGAAACACTGAGAGCACCACCTACTGTTATAAGTATATAATCCATATCATAGAAACACTGAGAGCTCCACCTACTGTTATAAGTATATAATCCATCTCATAGAAACACTCAGAACACCACCCACTGTTATAAGTATATAATCCATATCATAGAAACACTGAGAGCACCACTTACTGTTATAAGTATATTCCATCTCATAGAAACACTGAGAGCACCACCAATTATATAAGTATATAATCCATCTCATAGAAACACTGAGAGCACCACCTACTGTTATAAGTATATAATCCATTTCATAGAAACACTCAGAGCACCACCCACTGTTATAAGTATATAATCCATATCATAGAAACACTGAGAGCACCACTTACTGTTATAAGTATATTCCATCTCATAGAAACACTGAGAGCACCACCTACTGTTATAAGTATATAATCCATATCATAGAAACACTGAGAGCTCCACCTACTGTTATAAGTATATAATCCATTTCATAGAAACACTCAGAGCACCACCCACTGTTATAAGTATATAATCCATATCATAGAAACACTGAGAGCACCACTTACTGTTATAAGTATATTCCATCTCATAGAAACACTGAGAGCACCACCAATTATATAAGTATATAATCCATCTCATAGAAACACTGAGAGCACCACCTACTGTTATAAGTATATAATCCATATCATAGAAACACTGAGAGCACCACCTACTGTTATAAATATATAATCCATCTCATAGAAACACTGAGAGCACCACCTACTGTTACAAGTATATAATCCATATCATAGAAACACTGAGAGCACCACCTATTGTTATAAGTATATAATCCATCTCATAGAAACACTGAGAGCACCACCCAATGTCATAAGTATATAATCCATATCATAGAAACACTGAGAGCACCACCTACTGTCATAAATATATAATCCATCTCATAGAAACACTGAGAGCACCACCTACTGTTACAATTATATAATCCATATCATAGAAACACTGAGAGCACCACCTACTGGTATAAGTATATAATCCATATCATAGAAACACTGAGAGCTCCACCTACTGTTATAAGTATATAATCCATCTCATAGAAACACTGAGAGCACCACCTACTGTTATAAGTATATAATCCATCTCATAGAAACACTGAGAGCACCACCTACTGTTATAAGTATATAATCCATATCATAGAAACACTGAGAGCTCCACCTACTGTTATAAGTATATAATCCATCTCATAGAAACACTGAGAGCACCACCCAATGTCATAAGTATATAATCCATATCATAGAAACACTGAGAGCACCACCTACTGTTATAAATATATAATCCATCTCATAGAAACACTGAGAGCACCACCTACTGTTATAAGTATATATTCTATGTCATAGAAACACTGAGAGCACCACCTACTGTTATAAGTATATAATCCATCTCAAAGAAACACTGAGAGCACCACCTACTGTTATAAGTATATAATCCATATCATAGAAATACTGAGAGCTCCACCTACTGTTATAAGTATACAATCTATCTCATAGAAACACTGAGAGCACCACCAATTATATAAGTATATAATCCATCTCATAGAAACACTGAGCACCACCTACTGTTATAAGTATATAATCCATCTCATAGAAACACTGAGAGCACCACCTACTGTTACAAGTATATAATCCATATCATAGAAACACTGAGAGCACCACCTATTGTTATAAGTATATAATCCATCTCATAGAAACACTGAGAGCACCACCCAATGTCATAAGTATATAATCCATATCATAGAAACACTGAGAGCACCACCTACTGTTATAAATATATAATCCATCTCATAGAAACACTGAGAGCACCACCTACTGTTACAATTATATAATCCATATCATAGAAACACTGGGAGCACCACCTACTGTTATAAATATGTAATCCATTTCATAGAAACACTCAGAGCACCACCCACTGTTATAAGTATATAATCCATATCATAGAAACACTGAGAGCACCACTTACTGTTATAAGTATATTCCATCTCATAGAAACACTGAGAGCACCACCTACTGTTATAAGTATATAATCCATATCATAGAAACACTGAGAGCACCACCTACTATTATAAGTATATAATCCATCTGATAGAAACACTGAGAGCACCACCTATTGTTATAAGTATATAATCTATCTCATAGAAACACTGAGAGCACCACCTACTGTTATAAGTATATAATCCATATCATAGAAACACTGGGAGCACCACTTACTGTTATAAGTATATTCCATCTCATAGAAACACTGAGAGCACCACCTACTGTTATAATTATATAATCCATCTCATAGGAACACTGAGAGCACCACCTACTGTTATAAGTATATAATCCATCTCATAGAAACACTGAGAGCACCACCTATTGTTATAAGTATATAATCTATCTCATAGAAACACTGAGAGCACCACCTACTGTTATAAGTATATAATCCATATCATAGAAACACTGAGAGCTCCACCTACTGTTATAAGTATATAATCCATCTCATAGAAACACTCAGAACACCACCCACTGTTATAAGTATATAATCCATATCATAGAAACACTGAGAGCACCACTTACTGTTATAAGTATATTCCATCTCATAGAAACACTGAGAGCACCACCAATTATATAAGTATATAATCCATCTCATAGAAACACTGAGAGCACCACCTACTGTTATAAGTATATAATCCATTTCATAGAAACACTCAGAGCACCACCCACTGTTATAAGTATATAATCCATATCATAGAAACACTGAGAGCACCACTTACTGTTATAAGTATATTCCATCTCATAGAAACACTGAGAGCACCACCTACTGTTATAAGTATATAATCCATATCATAGAAACACTGAGAGCTCCACCTACTGTTATAAGTATATAATCCATCTCATAGAAACACTCAGAACACCACCCACTGTTATAAGTATATAATCCATATCATAGAAACACTGAGAGCACCACTTACTGTTATAAGTATATTCCATCTCATAGAAACACTGAGAGCACCACCAATTATATAAGTATATAATCCATCTCATAGAAACACTGAGAGCACCACCTACTGTTATAAGTATATAATCCATTTCATAGAAACACTCAGAGCACCACCCACTGTTATAAGTATATAATCCATATCATAGAAACACTGAGAGCACCACTTACTGTTATAAGTATATTCCATCTCATAGAAACACTGAGAGCACCACCTACTGTTATAAGTATATAATCCATATCATAGAAACACTGAGAGCTCCACCTACTGTTATAAGTATATAATCCATTTCATAGAAACACTCAGAGCACCACCCACTGTTATAAGTATATAATCCATATCATAGAAACACTGAGAGCACCACTTACTGTTATAAGTATATTCCATCTCATAGAAACACTGAGAGCACCACCAATTATATAAGTATATAATCCATCTCATAGAAACACTGGGAGCACCACCTACTGTTATAAGTATATAATCCATATCATAGAAACACTGAGAGCACCACCTACTGTTATAAATATATAATCCATCTCATAGAAACACTGAGAGCACCACCTACTGTTACAAGTATATAATCCATATCATAGAAACACTGAGAGCACCACCTATTGTTATAAGTATGTAATCCATCTCATAGAAACACTGAGAGCACCACCCAATGTCATAAGTATATAATCCATATCATAGAAACACTGAGAGCACCACCTACTGTTATAAATATATAATCCATCTCATAGAAACACTGAGAGCACCACCTACTGTTACAATTATATAATCCATATCATAGAAACACTGAGAGCACCACCTACTGGTATAAGTATATAATCCATATCATAGAAACACTGAGAGCTCCACCTACTGTTATAAGTATATAATCCATCTCATAGAAACACTGAGAGCACCACCTACTGTTATAAGTATATAATCCATGTCATAGAAACACTGAGAGCACCACCTACTGTTATAAGTATATAATCCATATCATAGAAACACTGAGAGCTCCACCTACTGTTATAAGTATATAATCCATCTCATAGAAACACTGAGAGCACCACCCAATGTCATAAGTATATAATCCATATCATAGAAACACTGAGAGCACCACCTACTGTTATAAATATATAATCCATCTCATAGAAACACTGAGAGCACCACCTACTGTTATAAGTATATATTCTATGTCATAGAAACACTGAGAGCACCACCTACTGTTATAAGTGTATAATCCATCTCAAAGAAACACTGAGCGCACCACCTACTGTTATAAGTATATAATCCATCTCATAGAAATACTGAGAACTCCACCTACTGTTATAAGTATACAATCTATCTCATAGAAACACTGAGAGCACCACCTACTGTTTTAAGTATATAATCCATCTCATAGAAACACTGAGAGCACCACCTACTGTTATAAGTATATAATCCATCTCATAGAAACACTGAGAGCACCACCTACTGTTATAAGTATATAATCCATATCAAATAAACACTGAGAGCATCACCTACTGTTATAAGTATATAATCCATCTCATAGAAACACTGAGAGCACCACCTACTGTTATAAGTACATAATCCAACTCAAAGAAACACTGAGAGCACCACCTACTGTTATAAGTATATAATCAATATCATAGAAACACTGAGAGCTCCACCTACTGTTATAAGTATATAATCTATATCATAGAAACACTGAGAGCACCACCAACTGCTATAAGTATATAATCCATCTGATAGAAGCACTGAGAGCATCACCTAATGTTATAAGTATATAATCCATCTCATAGAAACACTGAGAGCACCACCTACTGTTATAAGTATATAATCCATATCATAGAAACACTGAGAGCATCACCTACTGTTATAAGTATATAATCTATCTCGTAGAAACACTGAGAGCACCACCTACTGTTATAAGTATATAATCCATATCAAAGAAACACTGAGAGCACCACCTACTGTTATAAGTATATAATCCATCTCATAGAAACACTGAGAGCACCACCTACTATTATAAGTATATAATCCATGTCATAGAAACACTGAGAGCACCACCTACTGTTATAAGTATATAATCCATATCATAGAAACACTGAGAGCACCACCTTCTGTTATAATTATATAATCCATCTCATAGAAACACTGAGAGCACCACCTACTGTTATAAGTATATAATCCATCTCATAGAAACACTGAGAGCACCACCTACTGTTATAAGTATATAATCCATCTCATAGAAACACTGAGAGCACCACCTACTGTTATAAGTATATAATCCATCTCAAAGAAACACTGAGAGCACCACCTACTGTTACAAGTATATAATCCATATCATAGAAACACTGAGAGCTCCACCTACTGTTATAAGTATATAATCCATCTCATAGAAACACTGAGAGCACCACCAACTGCTATAAGTATATAATCCATCTGATAGAAACACTGAGAGCATCACCTAATGTTATAAGTATATAATCCATCCCATAGAAACACTGAGAGCTCCACCTACTGTTATAAGTATATAATCCATCTCATAGAAACACTCAGAGCACCACCCACTGTTATAAGTATATAATCCATATCATAGAAACACTGAGAGCACCACTTACTGTTATAAGTATATTCCATCTCATAGAAACATTGAGAGCACCACCAATTATATAAGTATATAATCCATCTCATAGAAACACTGAGCACCACCTACTGTTATAAGTATATAATCCATCTCATAGAAACACTGAGAGCACCACCTACTGTTACAAGTATATAATCCATATCATAGAAACACTGAGAGCACCACCTATTGTTATAAGTATATAATCCATCTCATAGAAACACTGAGAGCACCACCCAATGTCATAAGTATATAATCCATATCATAGAAACACTGAGAGCACCACCTACTGTTATAAATATATAATCCATCTCATAGAAACACTGAGAGCACCACCTACTGTTACAATTATATAATCCATATCATAGAAACACTGGGAGCACCACCTACTGTTATAAATATGTAATCCATTTCATAGAAACACTCAGAGCACCACCCACTGTTATAAGTATATAATCCATATCATAGAAACACTGAGAGCACCACTTACTGTTATAAGTATATTCCATCTCATAGAAACACTGAGAGCACCACCTACTGTTATAAGTATATAATCCATATCATAGAAACACTGAGAGCACCACCTACTATTATAAGTATATAATCCATCTGATAGAAACACTGAGAGCACCACCTATTGTTATAAGTATATAATCTATCTCATAGAAACACTGAGAGCACCACCTACTGTTATAAGTATATAATCCATATCATAGAAACACTGGGAGCACCACTTACTGTTATAAGTATATTCCATCTCATAGAAACACTGAGAGCACCACCTACTGTTATAATTATATAATCCATCTCATAGGAACACTGAGAGCACCACCTACTGTTATAAGTATATAATCCATCTCATAGAAACACTGAGAGCACCACCTATTGTTATAAGTATATAATCTATCTCATAGAAACACTGAGAGCACCACCTACTGTTATAAGTATATAATCCATATCATAGAAACACTGAGAGCTCCACCTACTGTTATAAGTATATAATCCATCTCATAGAAACACTCAGAACACCACCCACTGTTATAAGTATATAATCCATATCATAGAAACACTGAGAGCACCACTTACTGTTATAAGTATATTCCATCTCATAGAAACACTGAGAGCACCACCAATTATATAAGTATATAATCCATCTCATAGAAACACTGAGAGCACCACCTACTGTTATAAGTATATAATCCATTTCATAGAAACACTCAGAGCACCACCCACTGTTATAAGTATATAATCCATATCATAGAAACACTGAGAGCACCACTTACTGTTATAAGTATATTCCATCTCATAGAAACACTGAGAGCACCACCTACTGTTATAAGTATATAATCCATATCATAGAAACACTGAGAGCTCCACCTACTGTTATAAGTATATAATCCATTTCATAGAAACACTCAGAGCACCACCCACTGTTATAAGTATATAATCCATATCATAGAAACACTGAGAGCACCACTTACTGTTATAAGTATATTCCATCTCATAGAAACACTGAGAGCACCACCAATTATATAAGTATATAATCCATCTCATAGAAACACTGAGAGCACCACCTACTGTTATAAGTATATAATCCATATCATAGAAACACTGAGAGCACCACCTACTGTTATAAATATATAATCCATCTCATAGAAACACTGAGAGCACCACCTACTGTTACAAGTATATAATCCATATCATAGAAACACTGAGAGCACCACCTATTGTTATAAGTATATAATCCATCTCATAGAAACACTGAGAGCACCACCCAATGTCATAAGTATATAATCCATATCATAGAAACACTGAGAGCACCACCTACTGTCATAAATATATAATCCATCTCATAGAAACACTGAGAGCACCACCTACTGTTACAATTATATAATCCATATCATAGAAACACTGAGAGCACCACCTACTGGTATAAGTATATAATCCATATCATAGAAACACTGAGAGCTCCACCTACTGTTATAAGTATATAATCCATCTCATAGAAACACTGAGAGCACCACCTACTGTTATAAGTATATAATCCATCTCATAGAAACACTGAGAGCACCACCTACTGTTATAAGTATATAATCCATATCATAGAAACACTGAGAGCTCCACCTACTGTTATAAGTATATAATCCATCTCATAGAAACACTGAGAGCACCACCCAATGTCATAAGTATATAATCCATATCATAGAAACACTGAGAGCACCACCTACTGTTATAAATATATAATCCATCTCATAGAAACACTGAGAGCACCACCTACTGTTATAAGTATATATTCTATGTCATAGAAACACTGAGAGCACCACCTACTGTTATAAGTATATAATCCATCTCAAAGAAACACTGAGAGCACCACCTACTGTTATAAGTATATAATCCATATCATAGAAATACTGAGAGCTCCACCTACTGTTATAAGTATACAATCTATCTCATAGAAACACTGAGAGCACCACCAATTATATAAGTATATAATCCATCTCATAGAAACACTGAGCACCACCTACTGTTATAAGTATATAATCCATCTCATAGAAACACTGAGAGCACCACCTACTGTTACAAGTATATAATCCATATCATAGAAACACTGAGAGCACCACCTATTGTTATAAGTATATAATCCATCTCATAGAAACACTGAGAGCACCACCCAATGTCATAAGTATATAATCCATATCATAGAAACACTGAGAGCACCACCTACTGTTATAAATATATAATCCATCTCATAGAAACACTGAGAGCACCACCTACTGTTACAATTATATAATCCATATCATAGAAACACTGGGAGCACCACCTACTGTTATAAATATGTAATCCATTTCATAGAAACACTCAGAGCACCACCCACTGTTATAAGTATATAATCCATATCATAGAAACACTGAGAGCACCACTTACTGTTATAAGTATATTCCATCTCATAGAAACACTGAGAGCACCACCTACTGTTATAAGTATATAATCCATATCATAGAAACACTGAGAGCACCACCTACTATTATAAGTATATAATCCATCTGATAGAAACACTGAGAGCACCACCTATTGTTATAAGTATATAATCTATCTCATAGAAACACTGAGAGCACCACCTACTGTTATAAGTATATAATCCATATCATAGAAACACTGAGAGCACCACCTACTGTTATAAATATATAATCCATCTCATAGAAACACTGAGAGCACCACCTACTGTTACAAGTATATAATCCATATCATAGAAACACTGAGAGCACCACCTATTGTTATAAGTATATAATCCATCTCATAGAAACACTGAGAGCACCACCCAATGTCATAAGTATATAATCCATATCATAGAAACACTGAGAGCACCACCTACTGTCATAAATATATAATCCATCTCATAGAAACACTGAGAGCACCACCTACTGTTACAATTATATAATCCATATCATAGAAACACTGAGAGCACCACCTACTGGTATAAGTATATAATCCATATCATAGAAACACTGAGAGCTCCACCTACTGTTATAAGTATATAATCCATCTCATAGAAACACTGAGAGCACCACCTACTGTTATAAGTATATAATCCATCTCATAGAAACACTGAGAGCACCACCTACTGTTATAAGTATATAATCCATATCATAGAAACACTGAGAGCTCCACCTACTGTTATAAGTATATAATCCATCTCATAGAAACACTGAGAGCACCACCCAATGTCATAAGTATATAATCCATATCATAGAAACACTGAGAGCACCACCTACTGTTATAAATATATAATCCATCTCATAGAAACACTGAGAGCACCACCTACTGTTATAAGTATATATTCTATGTCATAGAAACACTGAGAGCACCACCTACTGTTATAAGTATATAATCCATCTCAAAGAAACACTGAGAGCACCACCTACTGTTATAAGTATATAATCCATATCATAGAAATACTGAGAGCTCCACCTACTGTTATAAGTATACAATCTATCTCATAGAAACACTGAGAGCACCACCAATTATATAAGTATATAATCCATCTCATAGAAACACTGAGCACCACCTACTGTTATAAGTATATAATCCATCTCATAGAAACACTGAGAGCACCACCTACTGTTACAAGTATATAATCCATATCATAGAAACACTGAGAGCACCACCTATTGTTATAAGTATATAATCCATCTCATAGAAACACTGAGAGCACCACCCAATGTCATAAGTATATAATCCATATCATAGAAACACTGAGAGCACCACCTACTGTTATAAATATATAATCCATCTCATAGAAACACTGAGAGCACCACCTACTGTTACAATTATATAATCCATATCATAGAAACACTGGGAGCACCACCTACTGTTATAAATATGTAATCCATTTCATAGAAACACTCAGAGCACCACCCACTGTTATAAGTATATAATCCATATCATAGAAACACTGAGAGCACCACTTACTGTTATAAGTATATTCCATCTCATAGAAACACTGAGAGCACCACCTACTGTTATAAGTATATAATCCATATCATAGAAACACTGAGAGCACCACCTACTATTATAAGTATATAATCCATCTGATAGAAACACTGAGAGCACCACCTATTGTTATAAGTATATAATCTATCTCATAGAAACACTGAGAGCACCACCTACTGTTATAAGTATATAATCCATATCATAGAAACACTGGGAGCACCACTTACTGTTATAAGTATATTCCATCTCATAGAAACACTGAGAGCACCACCTACTGTTATAATTATATAATCCATCTCATAGGAACACTGAGAGCACCACCTACTGTTATAAGTATATAATCCATCTCATAGAAACACTGAGAGCACCACCTATTGTTATAAGTATATAATCTATCTCATAGAAACACTGAGAGCACCACCTACTGTTATAAGTATATAATCCATATCATAGAAACGCTGAGAGCTCCACCTACTGTTATAAGTATATAATCCATCTCATAGAAACACTCAGAACACCACCCACTGTTATAAGTATATAATCCATATCATAGAAACACTGAGAGCACCACTTACTGTTATAAGTATATTCCATCTCATAGAAACACTGAGAGCACCACCAATTATATAAGTATATAATCCATCTCATAGAAACACTGAGAGCACCACCTACTGTTATAAGTATATAATCCATTTCATAGAAACACTCAGAGCACCACCCACTGTTATAAGTATATAATCCATATCATAGAAACACTGAGAGCACCACTTACTGTTATAAGTATATTCCATCTCATAGAAACACTGAGAGCACCACCTACTGTTATAAGTATATAATCCATATCATAGAAACACTGAGAGCTCCACCTACTGTTATAAGTATATAATCCATTTCATAGAAACACTCAGAGCACCACCCACTGTTATAAGTATATAATCCATATCATAGAAACACTGAGAGCACCACTTACTGTTATAAGTATATTCCATCTCATAGAAACACTGAGAGCACCACCAATTATATAAGTATATAATCCATCTCATAGAAACACTGAGAGCACCACCTACTGTTATAAGTATATAATCCATATCATAGAAACACTGAGAGCACCACCTACTGTTATAAATATATAATCCATCTCATAGAAACACTGAGAGCACCACCTACTGTTACAAGTATATAATCCATATCATAGAAACACTGAGAGCACCACCTATTGTTATAAGTATATAATCCATCTCATAGAAACACTGAGAGCACCACCCAATGTCATAAGTATATAATCCATATCATAGAAACACTGAGAGCACCACCTACTGTCATAAATATATAATCCATCTCATAGAAACACTGAGAGCACCACCTACTGTTACAATTATATAATCCATATCATAGAAACACTGAGAGCACCACCTACTGGTATAAGTATATAATCCATATCATAGAAACACTGAGAGCTCCACCTACTGTTATAAGTATATAATCCATCTCATAGAAACACTGAGAGCACCACCTACTGTTATAAGTATATAATCCATCTCATAGAAACACTGAGAGCACCACCTACTGTTATAAGTATATAATCCATATCATAGAAACACTGAGAGCTCCACCTACTGTTATAAGTATATAATCCATCTCATAGAAACACTGAGAGCACCACCCAATGTCATCAGTATATAATCCATATCATAGAAACACTGAGAGCACCACCTACTGTTATAAATATATAATCCATCTCATAGAAACACTGAGAGCACCACCTACTGTTATAAGTATATATTCTATGTCATAGAAACACTGAGAGCACCACCTACTGTTATAAGTATATAATCCATCTCAAAGAAACACTGAGAGCACCACCTACTGTTATAAGTATATAATCCATATCATAGAAATACTGAGAGCTCCACCTACTGTTATAAGTATACAATCTATCTCATAGAAACACTGAGAGCACCACCTACTGTTTTAAGTATATAATCCATCTCATAGAAACACTGAGAGCACCACCTACTGTTATAAGTATATAATCCATCTCATAGAAACACTGAGAGCACCACCTACTGTTATAAGTATATAATCCATATCAAATAAACACTGAGAGCATCACCTACTGTTATAAGTATATAATCCATCTCATAGAAACACTGAGAGCACCACCTACTGTTATAAGTATATAATCCAACTCAAAGAAACACTGAGAGCACCACCTACTGTTATAAGTATATAATCCATATCATAGAAACACTGAGAGCTCCACCTACTGTTATAAGTATATAATCTATATCATAGAAACACTGAGAGCACCACCAACTGCTATAAGTATATAATCCATCTGATAGAAACACTGAGAGCATCACCTAATGTTATAAGTATATAATCCATCTCATAGAAACACTGAGAGCACCACCTACTGTTATAAGTATATAATCCATATCATAGAAACACTGAGAGCATCACCTACTGTTATAAGTATATAATCTATCTCGTAGAAACACTGAGAGCACCACCTACTGTTATAAGTATATAATCCATATCAAAGAAACACTGAGAGCACCACCTACTGTTATAAGTATATAATCCATCTCATAGAAACACTGAGAGCACCACCTACTATTATAAGTATATAATCCATGTCATAGAAACACTGAGAGCACCACCTACTGTTATAAGTATATAATCCATATCATAGAAACACTGAGAGCACCACCTACTGTTATAATTATATAATCCATCTCATAGAAACACTGAGAGCACCACCTACTGTTATAAGTATATAATCCATCTCATAGAAACACTGAGAGCACCACCTACTGTTATAAGTATATAATCCATCTCATAGAAACACTGAGAGCACCACCTACTGTTATAAGTATATAATCCATCTCAAAGAAACACTGAGAGCACCACCTACTGTTACAAGTATATAATCCATATCATAGAAACACTGAGAGCTCCACCTACTGTTATAAGTATATAATCCATCTCATAGAAACACTGAGAGCACCACCAACTGCTATAAGTATATAAACCATCTGATAGAAACACTGAGAGCATCACCTAATGTTATAAGTATATAATCCATCCCATAGAAACACTGAGAGCTCCACCTACTGTTATAAGTATATAATCCATCTCATAGAAACACTCAGAGCACCACCCACTGTTATAAGTATATAATCCATATCATAGAAACACTGAAAGCACCACTTACTGTTATAAGTATATTCCATCTCATAGAAACATTGAGAGCACCACCAATTATATAAGTATATAATCCATCTCATAGAAACACTGAGCACCACCTACTGTTATAAGTATATAATCCATATCATAGAAACACTGAGAGCACCACCTACTGTTACAAGTATATAATCCATATAATAGAAACACTGAGAGCACCACCTATTGTTATAAGTATATAATCCATCTCATAGAAACACTGAGAGCACCACCCAATGTCATAAGTATATAATCCATATCATAGAAACACTGAGAGCACCACCTACTGTTATAAATATATAATCCATCTCATAGAAACACTGAGAGCACCACCTACTGTTACAATTATATAATCCATATCATAGAAACACTGGGAGCACCACCTACTGTTATAAATATGCAATCCATCTCATAGAAACACTGAGAGCACCACCTACTGTTACAAGTATATAATCCATATCATAGAAACACTGAGAGCACCACCTACTGTTATAAATATATAATCCATCTCATAGAAACACTGAGAGCACCACCTACTGTTACAAGTATATAATCCATATCATAGAAACACTGGGAGCACCACCTACTGTTATAAATATATAATCCATCTCATAGAAACACTGCGAGCACCACCTACTATTACAAGTATATAATCCATATCATAGAAACACTGAGAGCACCACCTACTGTTATAAGTATATAATCCATATCATAGAAACACTGAGAGCTCCACCTACTGTTATAAGTATATAATCCATCTCATAGAAACACTCAGAGCACCACCCACTGTTATAAGTATATAATCCATATCATAGAAACACTGAGAGCACCACTTACTGTTATAAGTATATTCCATCTCATAGAAACACTGAGAGCACCACCTACTGTTATAATTATATAATCCATCTCATAGAAACACTGAGAGCACCACCTACTGTTATAATTATATAATCCATCTCATAGAAACACTGAGAGCACCACCTACTGTTATAATTATATAATCCATCTCATAGAAACACTGAGAGCACCACCCACTGTTATAATTATATAATCCATATCATAGAAACACTGAGAGCACCACCTACTGTTTTAAGTATATAATCCATCTCATAGAAACACTGAGAGCACCACCTACTGTTATAAGTATATAATCCATCTCATAGAAACACTGAGAGCACCACCTACTGTTATAAGTATATAATCCATATCAAATAAACACTGAGAGCATCACCTACTGTTATAAGTATATAATCCATCTCATAGAAACACTGAGAGCACCACCTACTGTTATAAGTATATAATCCATATCATAGAAACACTGAGAGCTCCACCTACTGTTATAAGTATATAATCTATATCATAGAAACACTGAGAGCACCACCAACTGCTATAAGTATATAATCCATCTGATAGAAGCACTGAGAGCATCACCTAATGTTATAAGTATATAATCCATCTCATAGAAACACTGAGAGCATCACCTACTGTTATAAGTATATAATCTATCTCGTAGAAACACTGAGAGCACCACCTACTGTTATAAGTATATAATCCATATCAAAGAAACACTGAGAGCACCACCTACTGTTATAAGTATATAATCCATCTCATAGAAACACTGAGAGCACCACCTACTATTATAAGTATATAATCCATGTCATAGAAACACTGAGAGCACCACCTACTGTTATAAGTATATAATCCATATCATAGAAACACTGAGAGCACCACCTACTGTTATAATTATATAATCCATCTCATAGAAACACTGAGAGCACCACCTACTGTTATAAGTATATAATCCATCTCATAGAAACACTGAGAGCACCACCTACTGTTATAAGTATATAATCCATCTCATAGAAACACTGAGAGCACCACCTACTGTTATAAGTATATAATCCATCTCAAAGAAACACTGAGAGCACCACCTACTGTTACAAGTATATAATCCATATCATAGAAACACTGAGAGCTCCACCTACTGTTATAAGTATATAATCCATCTCATAGAAACACTGAGAGCACCACCAACTGCTATAAGTATATAATCCATCTGATAGAAACACTGAGAGCATCACCTAATGTTATAAGTATATAATCCATCCCATAGAAACACTGAGAGCTCCACCTACTGTTATAAGTATATAATCCATCTCATAGAAACACTCAGAGCACCACCCACTGTTATAAGTATATAATCCATATCATAGAAACACTGAGAGCACCACTTACTGTTATAAGTATATTCCATCTCATAGAAACATTGAGAGCACCACCAATTATATAAGTATATAATCCATCTCATAGAAACACTGAGCACCACCTACTGTTATAAGTATATAATCCATCTCATAGAAACACTGAGAGCACCACCTACTGTTACAAGTATATAATCCATATCATAGAAACACTGAGAGCACCACCTATTGTTATAAGTATATAATCCATCTCATAGAAACACTGAGAGCACCACCCAATGTCATAAGTATATAATCCATATCATAGAAACACTGAGAGCACCACCTACTGTTATAAGTATATAATCCATCTCATAGAAACACTGAGAGCACCACCTACTGTTATAAGTATATAATCCATATCATAGAAACACTGAGAGCTCCACCTACTGTTATAAGTATATAATCCATCTCATAGAAACACTGAGAGCACCACCCAATGTCATAAGTATATAATCCATATCATAGAAACACTGAGAGCACCACCTACTGTTATAAATATATAATCCATCTCATAGAAACACTGAGAGCACCACCTACTGTTATAAGTATATATTCTATGTCATAGAAACACTGAGAGCACCACCTACTGTTATAAGTATATAATCCATCTCAAAGAAACACTGAGAGCACCACCTACTGTTATAAGTATATAATCCATATCATAGAAATACTGAGAGCTCCACCTACTGTTATAAGTATACAATCTATCTCATAGAAACACTGAGAGCACCACCTACTGTTTTAAGTATATAATCCATCTCATAGAAACACTGAGAGCACCACCTACTGTTATAAGTATATAATCCATCTCATAGAAACACTGAGAGCACCACCTACTGTTATAAGTATATAATCCATATCAAATAAACACTGAGAGCATCACCTACTGTTATAAGTATATAATCCATCTCATAGAAACACTGAGAGCACCACCTACTGTTATAAGTATATAATCCAACTCAAAGAAACACTGAGAGCACCACCTACTGTTATAAGTATATAATTCATATCATAGAAACACTGAGAGCTCCACCTACTGTTATAAGTATATAATCTATATCATAGAAACACTGAGAGCACCACCAACTGCTATAAGTATATAATCCATCTGATAGAAACACTGAGAGCATCACCTAATGTTATAAGTATATAATCCATCTCATAGAAACACTGAGAGCACCACCTACTGTTATAAGTATATAATCCATATCATAGAAACACTGAGAGCATCACCTACTGTTATAAGTATATAATCTATCTCGTAGAAACACTGAGAGCACCACCTACTGTTATAAGTATATAATCCATATCAAAGAAACACTGAGAGCACCACCTACTGTTATAAGTATATAATCCATCTCATAGAAACACTGAGAGCACCACCTACTATTATAAGTATATAATCCATGTCATAGAAACACTGAGAGCACCACCTACTGTTATAAGTATATAATCCATATCATAGAAACACTGAGAGCACCACCTACTGTTATAATTATATAATCCATCTCATAGAAACACTGAGAGCACCACCTACTGTTATAAGTATATAATCCATCTCATAGAAACACTGAGAGCACCACCTACTGTTATAAGTATATAATCCATCTCATAGAAACACTGAGAGCACCACCTACTGTTATAAGTATATAATCCATCTCAAAGAAACACTGAGAGCACCACCTACTGTTACAAGTATATAATCCATATCATAGAAACACTGAGAGCTCCACCTACTGTTATAAGTATATAATCCATCTCATAGAAACACTGAGAGCACCACCAACTGCTATAAGTATATAAACCATCTGATAGAAACACTGAGAGCATCACCTAATGTTATAAGTATATAATCCATCCCATAGAAACACTGAGAGCTCCACCTACTGTTATAAGTATATAATCCATCTCATAGAAACACTCAGAGCACCACCCACTGTTATAAGTATATAATCCATATCATAGAAACACTGAGAGCACCACTTACTGTTATAAGTATATTCCATCTCATAGAAACATTGAGAGCACCACCAATTATATAAGTATATAACCCATCTCATAGAAACACTGAGCACCACCTACTGTTATAAGTATATAATCCATATCATAGAAACACTGAGAGCACCACCTACTGTTACAAGTATATAATCCATATCATAGAAACACTGAGAGCACCACCTATTGTTATAAGTATATAATCCATCTCATAGAAACACTGAGAGCACCACCCAATGTCATAAGTATATAATCCATATCATAGAAACACTGAGAGCACCACCTACTGTTATAAATATATAATCCATCTCATAGAAACACTGAGAGCACCACCTACTGTTACAATTATATAATCCATATCATAGAAACACTGGGAGCACCACCTACTGTTATAAATATGCAATCCATCTCATAGAAACACTGAGAGCACCACCTACTGTTACAAGTATATAATCCATAGCATAGAAACACTGAGAGCACCACCTACTGTTATAAATATATAATCCATCTCATAGAAACACTGAGAGCACCACCTACTGTTACAAGTATATAATCCATATCATAGAAACACTGGGAGCACCACCTACTGTTATAAATATATAATCCATCTCATAGAAACACTGAGAGCACCACCTACTATTACAAGTATATAATCCATATCATAGAAACACTGAGAGCACCACCTACTGTTATAAGTATATAATCCATATCATAGAAACACTGAGAGCTCCACCTACTGTTATAAGTATATAATCCATCTCATAGAAACACTCAGAGCACCACCCACTGTTATAAGTATATAATCCATATCATAGAAACACTGAGAGCACCACTTACTGTTATAAGTATATTCCATCTCATAGAAACACTGAGAGCACCACCTACTGTTATAATTATATAATCCATCTCATAGAAACACTGAGAGCACCACCTACTGTTATAATTATATAATCCATCTCATAGAAACACTGAGAGCACCACCTACTGTTATAATTATATAATCCATCTCATAGAAACACTGAGAGCACCACCCACTGTTATAATTATATAATCCATCTCATAGAAACACTGAGAGCACCACCTACTGTTTTAAGTATATAATCCATCTCATAGAAACACTGAGAGCACCACCTACTGTTATAAGTATATAATCCATCTCATAGAAACACTGAGAGCACCACCTACTGTTATAAGTATATAATCCATATCAAATAAACACTGAGAGCATCACCTACTGTTATAAGTATATAATCCATCTCATAGAAACACTGAGAGCACCACCTACTGTTATAAGTATATAATCCATATCATAGAAACACTGAGAGCTCCACCTACTGTTATAAGTATATAATCTATATCATAGAAACACTGAGAGCACCACCAACTGCTATAAGTATATAATCCATCTGATAGAAGCACTGAGAGCATCACCTAATGTTATAAGTATATAATCCATCTCATAGAAACACTGAGAGCATCACCTACTGTTATAAGTATATAATCTATCTCGTAGAAACACTGAGAGCACCACCTACTGTTATAAGTATATAATCCATATCAAAGAAACACTGAGAGAACCACCTACTGTTATAAGTATATAATCCATCTCATAGAAACACTGAGAGCACCACCTACTATTATAAGTATATAATCCATCTCATAGAAACACTGAGAGCACCACCTACTGTTATAAGTATATAATCCATATCATAGAAACACTGAGAGCACCACCTACTGTTATAATTATATAATCCATCTCATAGAAACACTGAGAGCACCACCTACTGTTATAAGTATATAATCCATCTCATAGAAACACTGAGAGCACCACCTACTGTTATAAGTATATAATCCATCTCATAGAAACACTGAGAGCACCACCTACTGTTATAAGTATATAATCCATCTCAAAGAAACACTGAGAGCACCACCTACTGTTACAAGTATATAATCCATATCATAGAAACACTGAGAGCTCCACCTACTGTTATAAGTATATAATCCATCTCATAGAAACACTGAGAGCACCACCAACTGCTATAAGTATATAATCCATCTGATAGAAACACTGAGAGCATCACCTAATGTTATAAGTATATAATCCATCCCATAGAAACACTGAGAGCTCCACCTACTGTTATAAGTATATAATCCATCTCATAGAAACACTCAGAGCACCACCCACTGTTATAAGTATATAATCCATATCATAGAAACACTGAGAGCACCACTTACTGTTATAAGTATATTCCATCTCATAGAAACATTGAGAGCACCACCAATTATATAAGTATATAATCCATCTCATAGAAACACTGAGCACCACCTACTGTTATAAGTATATAATCCATCTCATAGAAACACTGAGAGCACCACCTACTGTTACAAGTATATAATCCATATCATAGAAACACTGAGAGCACCACCTATTGTTATAAGTATATAATCCATCTCATAGAAACACTGAGAGCACCACCCAATGTCATAAGTATATAATCCATATCATAGAAACACTGAGAGCACCACCTACTGTTATAAATATATAATCCATCTCATAGAAACACTGAGAGCACCACCTAGTGTTACAATTATATAATCCATATCATAGAAACACTGGGAGCACCACCTACTGTTATAAATATGTAATCCATTTCATAGAAACACTCAGAGCACCACCCACTGTTATAAGTATATAATCCATATCATAGAAACACTGAGAGCACCACTTACTGTTATAAGTATATTCCATCTCATAGAAACACTGAGAGCACCACCTACTGTTATAAGTATATAATCCATATCATAGAAACACTGAGAGCACCACCTACTATTATAAGTATATAATCCATCTGATAGAAACACTGAGAGCACCACCTATTGTTATAAGTATATAATCTATCTCATAGAAACACTGAGAGCACCACCTACTGTTATAAGTATATAATCCATATCATAGAAACACTGGGAGCACCACTTACTGTTATAAGTATATTCCATCTCATAGAAACACTGAGAGCACCACCTACTGTTATAATTATATAATCCATCTCATAGAAACACTGAGAGCACCACCTACTATTATAAGTATATAATCCATCTGATAGAAACACTGAGAGCACCACCTATTGTTATAAGTATATAATCTATCTCATAAAAACACTGAGAGCACCACCTACTGTTATAAGTATATAATCCATATCATAGAAACACTGAGAGCTCCACCTACTGTTATAAGTATATAATCCATCTCATAGAAACACTCAGAACACCACCCACTGTTATAAGTATATAATCCATATCGTAGAAACACTGAGAGCACCACCTACTGTTATAAGTATATAATCCATATCAAATAAACACTGAGAGCATCACCTACTGTTATAAGTATATAATCCATCTCATAGAAACACTGAGAGCACCACCTACTGTTATAAGTATATAATCTATCTCATAGAAACACTGAGAGCACCACCTACTGTTATAATTATATAATCCATCTCATAGAAACACTGAGAGCACCACCTACTGTTATAATTATATAATCCATCTCATAGAAACACTGGGAGCACCACCTACTGTTATAAATATGTAATCCATTTCATAGAAACACTCAGAGCACCACCCACTGTTATAAGTATATAATCCATATCATAGAAACACTGAGAGCACCACTTACTGTTATAAGTATATTCCATCTCATAGAAACACTGAGAGCACCACCTACTGTTATAAGTATATAATCCATATCATAGAAACACTGAGAGCACCACCTACTATTATAAGTATATAATCCATCTGATAGAAACACTGAGAGCACCACCTATTGTTATAAGTATATAATCTATCTCATAGAAACACTGAGAGCACCACCTACTGTTATAAGTATATAATCCATATCATAGAAACACTGGGAGCACCACTTACTGTTATAAGTATATTCCATCTCATAGAAACACTGAGAGCACCACCTACTGTTATAATCATATAATCCATCTCATAGAAACACTGAGAGCACCACCTACTGTTATAAGTATATAATCCATCTGATAGAAACACTGAGAGCACCACCTATTGTTATAAGTATATAATCTATCTCATAGAAACACTGAGAGCACCACCTACTGTTATAAGTATATAATCCATATCATAGAAACACTGAGAGCTCCACCTACTGTTATAAGTATATAATCCATCTCATAGAAACACTCAGAACACCACCCACTGTTATAAGTATATAATCCATATCATAGAAACACTGAGAGCACCACTTACTGTTATAAGTATATTCCATCTCATAGAAACACTGAGAGCACCACCAATTATATAAGTATATAATCCATCTCATAGAAACACTGAGAGCACCACCTACTGTTATAAGTATATAATCTATCTCATAGAAACACTGAGAGCACCACCTACTGTTATAATTATATAATCCATCTCATAGAAACACTGAGAGCACCACCTACTGTTATAATTATATAATCCATCTCATAGAAACACTGAGAGCACCACCTACTGTTATAATTATATAATCCATCTCATAGAAACACTGAGAGCACCACCCACTGTTATAAGTATATAATCCATATCATAGAAACACTGAGAGCACCACCTACTGTTTTAAGTATATAATCCATCTCATAGAAACACTGAGAGCACCACCTACTGTTATAAGTATATAATCCATCTCATAGAAACACTGAGAGCACCACCTACTGTTATAAGTATATAATCCATATCAAATAAACACTGAGAGCATCACCTACTGTTATAAGTATATAATCCATCTCATAGAAACACTGAGAGCACCACCTACTGTTATAAGTATATAATCCAACTCAAAGAAACACTGAGAGCACCACCTACTGTTATAAGTATATAATCCATATCATAGAAACACTGAGAGCTCCACCTACTGTTATAAGTATATAATCTATATCATAGAAACACTGAGAGCACCACCAACTGCTATAAGTATATAATCCATCTGATAGAAGCACTGAGAGCATCACCTAATGTTATAAGTATATAATCCATCTCATAGAAACACTGAGAGCACCACCTACTGTTATAAGTATATAATCCATATCATAGAAACACTGAGAGCATCACCTACTGTTATAAGTATATAATCTATCTCGTAGAAACACTGAGAGCACCACCTACTGTTATAAGTATATAATCCATATCAAAGAAACACTGAGAGCACCACCTACTGTTATAAGTATATAATCCATCTCATAGAAACACTGAGAGCACCACCTACTATTATAAGTATATAATCTATATCAAATAAACACTGAGAGCATCACCTACTGTTATAAGTATATAATCCATCTCATAGAAACACTGAGAGCACCACCTACTGTTATAAGTATACAATCTATCTCATAGAAACACTGAGAGCACCACCTACTGTTTTAAGTATATAATCCATCTCATAGAAACACTGAGAGCACCACCTAATGTTATAAGTATATAATCCATCTCATAGAAACACTGAGAGCACCACCTACTGTTATAAGTATATAATCTATATCAAATAAACACTGAGAGCATCACCTACTGTTATAAGTATATAATCCATCTCATAGAAACACTGAGAGCACCACCTACTGTTATAAGTATATAATCCAACTCAAAGAAACACTGAGAGCACCACCTACTGTTATAAGTATATAATCCATATCATAGAAACACTGAGAGCTCCACCTACTGTTATAAGTATATAATCTATATCATAGAAACGCTGAGAGCACCACCAACTGCTATAAGTATATAATCCATCTGATAGAAACACTGAGAGCATCACCTAATGTTATAAGTATATAATCCATCTCATAGAAACACTGAGAGCACCACCTACTGTTATAAGTATATAATCCATATCATAGAAACACTGAGAGCATCACCTACTGTTATAAGTATATAATCTATCTCGTAGAAACACTGAGAGCACCACCTACTGTTATAAGTATATAATCCATATCAAAGAAACACTGAGAGCACCACCTACTGTTATAAGTATATAATCCATCTCATAGAAACACTGAGAGCACCACCTACTATTATAAGTATATAATCCATGTCATAGAAACACTGAGAGCACCACCTACTGTTATAAGTATATAATCCATATCATAGAAACACTGAGAGCACCACCTACTGTTATAATTATATAATCCATCTCATAGAAACACTGAGAGCACCACCTACTGTTATAAGTATATAATCCATCTCATAGAAACACTGAGAGCACCACCTACTGTTATAAGTATATAATCCATCTCATAGAAACACTGAGAGCACCACCTACTGTTATAAGTATATAATCCATCTCAAAGAAACACTGAGAGCACCACCTACTGTTACAAGTATATAATCCATATCATAGGAACACTGAGAGCTCCACCTACTGTTATAAGTATATAATCCATCTCATAGAAACACTGAGAGCACCACCAACTGCTATAAGTATATAATCCATCTGATAGAAACACTGAGAGCATCACCTAATGTTATAAGTATATAATCCATCCCATAGAAACACTGAGAGCTCCACCTACTGTTATAAGTATATAATCCATCTCATAGAAACACTCAGAGCACCACCCACTGTTATAAGTATATAATCCATATCATAGAAACACTGAGAGCACCACTTACTGTTATAAGTATATTCCATCTCATAGAAACATTGAGAGCACCACCAATTATATAAGTATATAATCCATCTCATAGAAACACTGAGCACCACCTACTGTTATAAGTATATAATCCATCTCATAGAAACACTGAGAGCACCACCTACTGTTACAAGTATATAATCCATATCATAGAAACACTGAGAGCACCACCTATTGTTATAAGTATATAATCCATCTCATAGAAACACTGAGAGCACCACCCAATGTCATAAGTATATAATCCATATCATAGAAACACTGAGAGCACCACCTACTGTTATAAATATATAATCCATCTCATAGAAACACTGAGAGCACCACCTACTGTTACAATTATATAATCCATATCATAGAAACACTGGGAGCACCACCTACTGTTATAAATATGTAATCCATCTCATAGAAACACTGAGAGCACCACCTACTGTTACAAGTATATAATCCATATCATAGAAACACTGAGAGCACCACCTACTGTTATAAATATATAATCCATCTCATAGAAACACTGAGAGCACCACCTACTGTTACAAGTATATAATCCATATCATAGAAACACTGGGAGCACCACCTACTGTTATAAATATATAATCCATCTCATAGAAACACTGAGAGCACCACCTACTGTTACAAGTATATAATCCATATCATAGAAACACTGAGAGCACCACCTACTGTTATAAGTATATAATCCATATCATAGAAACACTGAGAGCTCCACCTACTATTATAAGTATATAATCCATCTCATAGAAACACTCAGAGCACCACCCACTGTTATAAGTATATAATCCATATCATAGAAACACTGAGAGCACCACTTACTGTTATAAGTATATTCCATCTCATAGAAACACTGAGAGCACCACCTACTGTTATAATTATATAATCCATCTCATAGAAACACTGAGAGCACCACCTACTGTTATAATTATATAATCCATCTCATAGAAACACTGAGAGCACCACCTACTGTTATAATTATATAATCCATCTCATAGAAACACTCAGAGCACCACCCACTGTTATAAGTATATAATCCATATCATAGAAACACTGAGAGCACCACCTACTGTTATAAGTATATTCCATCTCATAGAAACACTGAGAGCACCACCTACTGTTATAATTATATAATCCATCTCATAGAAACACTGAGAGCTCCACCTATTGTTATAAGTATATAATCCATCTCATAGAAACACTGAGAGCACCACCCAATGTCATAAGTATATAATCCATATCATAGAAACACTGAGAGCACCACCTACTGTTATAAATATATAATCCATCTCATAGAAACACTGAGAGCACCACCTACTGTTACAATTATATAATCCATATCATAGAAACACTGGGAGCACCACCTACTGTTATACATATATAATCCATCTCATAGAAACACTGAGAGCACCACCTACTGTTACAAGTATATAATCCATATCATAGAAACACTGAGAGCACCACCTACTGTTATAAGTATATAATCCATATCATAGAAACACTGAGAGCTCCACCTACTGTTATAAGTATATAATCCATCTCATAGAAACACTCAGAGCACCACCCACTGTTATAAGTATATAACCCATATCATAGAAACACTGAGAGCACCACTTACTGTTATAAGTATATTCCATCTCATAGAAACACTGAGAGCACCACCAATTATATAAGTATATAATCCATCTCATAGAAACACTGAGAGCACCACCTACTGTTATAAGTATATAATCCATCTCATAGAAACACTGAGAGCACCACCTACTGTTACAAGTATATAATCCATATCATAGAAACACTGAGAGCACCACCTATTGTTATAAGTATATAATCCATATCATAGAAACACTGAGAGCACCACCCAATGTCATAAGTATATAATCCATATCATAGAAACACTGAGAACACCACCTACTGTTATAAATATATAATCCATCTCATAGAAACACTGAGAGCACCACCTACTGTTACAATCATATAATCCATATCATAGAAACACTGGGAGCACCACCTACTGTTATAAATATGTAATCCATCTCATAGAAACACTGAGAGCACCACCTACTGTTACAAGTATATAATCCATATCATAGAAACACTGAGAGCTCCACCTATTGTTATAAATATGTAATCCATCTCATAGAAACACTGAGAGCACCAACTACTGTTATAAGTATATAATCCATATCATAGAAACACTGAGAGCTCCACCTATTGTTATAAATATATAATCCGTCTGATAGAAACACTGAGAGCACCACATACTGTTATAAGTATATAATCTATCTCATAGAAATACTGAGAGCATCACCTACTGTTATAAGTATATAATCCATCTCATAGAAACACTGAGAGCACCACATACTGTTATAAGTATATAATCTATCTCATAGAAATACTGAGAGCATCACCTACTGTTATAAGTATATAATCCATCTCATAGAAACACTGAGAGCACCACCCAATGTCATAAGTATATAATCCATATCATAGAAACACTGAGAGCACCACCTACTGTTATAAATATATAATCCATCTCATGGAAACACTGAGAGCACCACCTACTGTTACAATTATATAATCCATATCATAGAAACACTGAGAGCACCACCTACTGGTATAAGTATATAATCCATATCATAGAAACACTGAGAGCTCCACCTACTGTTATAAGTATATAATCCATCTCATAGAAACACTGAGAGCACCACCTACTGTTATAAGTATAGAATCCATCTCATAGAAACACTGAGAGCACCACCTACTGTTATAAGTATATAATCCATATCATAGAAACACTGAGAGCTCCACCTACTGTTATAAGTATATAATCCATCTCATAGAAACACTGAGAGCACCACCCAATGTCATAAGTATATAATCCATATCATAGAAACACTGAGAGCACCACCTACTGTTATAAATATATAATCCATCTCATAGAAACACTGAGAGCACCACCTACTGTTATAAGTATATATTCTATGTCATAGAAACACTGAGAGCACCACCTACTGTTATAAGTATATAATCCATCTCATAGAAATACTGAGAGCTCCACCTACTGTTATAAGTATACAATCTATCTCATAGAAACACTGAGAGCACCACCTACTGTTTTAAGTATATAATCCATCTCATAGAAACACTGAGAGCACCACCTACTGTTATAAGTATATAATCCATCTCATAGAAACACTGAGAGCACCACCTACTGTTATAAGTATATAATCTATATCAAATAAACACTGAGAGCATCACCTACTGTTATAAGTATATAATCCATCTCATAGAAACACTGAGAGCACCACCTACTGTTATAAGTATATAATCCAACTCAAAGAAACACTGAGAGCACCACCTACTGTTATAAGTATATAATCCATATCATAGAAACACTGAGAGCTCCACCTACTGTTATAAGTATATAATCTATATCATAGAAACGCTGAGAGCACCACCAACTGCAATAAGTATATAATCCATCTGATAGAGACACTGAGAGCATCACCTAATGTTATAAGTATATAATCCATCTCATAGAAACACTGAGAGCACCACCTACTGTTATAAGTATATAATCCATATCATAGAAACACTGAGAGCATCACCTACTGTTATAAGTATATAATCTATCTCGTAGAAACACTGAGAGCACCACATACTGTTATAAGTATATAATCCATATCAAAGAAACACTGAGAGCACCACCTACTGTTATAAGTATATAATCCATCTCATAGAAACACTGAGAGCACCACCTACTGTTATAAGTATATAATCCATCTCATAGAAACACTGAGAGCACCACCTACTGTTATAAGTATATAATCTATATCAAATAAACACTGAGAGCATCACCTACTGTTATAAGTATATAATCCATCTCATAGAAACACTGAGAGCACCACCTACTGTTATAAGTATATAATCCAACTCAAAGAAACACTGAGAGCACCACCTACTGTTATAAGTATATAATCCATATCATAGAAACACTGAGAGCTCCACCTACTGTTATAAGTATATAATCTATATCATAGAAACGCTGAGAGCACCACCAACTGCTATAAGTATATAATCCATCTGATAGAAACACTGAGAGCATCACCTAATGTTATAAGTATATAATCCATCTCATAGAAACACTGAGAGCACCACCTACTGTTATAAGTATATAATCCATATCATAGAAACACTGAGAGCATCACCTACTGTTATAAGTATATAATCTATCTCGTAGAAACACTGAGAGCACCACCTACTGTTATAAGTATATAATCCATATCAAAGAAACACTGAGAGCACCACCTACTGTTATAAGTATATAATCCATCTCATAGAAACACTGAGAGCACCACCTACTATTATAAGTATATAATCCATGTCATAGAAACACTGAGAGCACCACCTACTGTTATAAGTATATAATCCATATCATAGAAACACTGAGAGCACCACCTACTGTTATAATTATATAATCCATCTCATAGAAACACTGAGAGCACCACCTACTGTTATAAGTATATAATCCATCTCATAGAAACACTGAGAGCACCACCTACTGTTATAAGTATATAATCCATCTCATAGAAACACTGAGAGCACCACCTACTGTTATAAGTATATAATCCATCTCAAAGAAACACTGAGAGCACCACCTACTGTTACAAGTATATAATCCATATCATAGGAACACTGAGAGCTCCACCTACTGTTATAAGTATATAATCCATCTCATAGAAACACTGAGAGCACCACCAACTGCTATAAGTATATAATCCATCTGATAGAAACACTGAGAGCATCACCTAATGTTATAAGTATATAATCCATCCCATAGAAACACTGAGAGCTCCACCTACTGTTATAAGTATATAATCCATCTCATAGAAACACTCAGAGCACCACCCACTGTTATAAGTATATAATCCATATCATAGAAACACTGAGAGCACCACTTACTGTTATAAGTATATTCCATCTCATAGAAACATTGAGAGCACCACCAATTATATAAGTATATAATCCATCTCATAGAAACACTGAGCACCACCTACTGTTATAAGTATATAATCCATCTCATAGAAACACTGAGAGCACCACCTACTGTTACAAGTATATAATCCATATCATAGAAACACTGAGAGCACCACCTATTGTTATAAGTATATAATCCATCTCATAGAAACACTGAGAGCACCACCCAATGTCATAAGTATATAATCCATATCATAGAAACACTGAGAGCACCACCTACTGTTATAAATATATAATCCATCTCATAGAAACACTGAGAGCACCACCTACTGTTACAATTATATAATCCATATCATAGAAACACTGGGAGCACCACCTACTGTTATAAATATGTAATCCATCTCATAGAAACAATGAGAGCACCACCTACTGTTACAAGTATATAATCCATATCATAGAAACACTGAGAGCACCACCTACTGTTATAAATATATAATCCATCTCATAGAAACACTGAGAGCACCACCTACTGTTACAAGTATATAATCCATATCATAGAAACACTGGGAGCACCACCTACTGTTATAAATATATAATCCATCTCATAGAAACACTGAGAGCACCACCTACTGTTACAAGTATATAATCCATATCATAGAAACACTGAGAGCACCACCTACTGTTATAAGTATATAATCCATATCATAGAAACACTGAGAGCTCCACCTACTATTATAAGTATATAATCCATCTCATAGAAACACTCAGAGCACCACCCACTGTTATAAGTATATAATCCATATCATAGAAACACTGAGAGCACCACTTACTGTTATAAGTATATTCCATCTCATAGAAACACTGAGAGCACCACCTACTGTTATAATTATATAATCCATCTCATAGAAACACTGAGAGCACCACCTACTGTTATAATTATATAATCCATCTCATAGAAACACTGAGAGCACCACCTACTGTTATAATTATATAATCCATCTCATAGAAACACTCAGAGCACCACCCACTGTTATAAGTATATAATCCATATCATAGAAACACTGAGAGCACCACTTACTGTTATAAGTATATTCCATCTCATAGAAACACTGAGAGCACCACCTACTGTTATAATTATATAATCCATCTCATAGAAACACTGAGAGCTCCACCTATTGTTATAAGTATATAATCCATCTCATAGAAACACTGAGAGCTCCACCTACTGTTATAAGTATATAATCCATCTCATAGAAACACTGACAGCACCACTTACTGTTATAAGTATATAATCCATCTCATAGAAACACTGAGAGCACCACCTACTGTTATAAGTATATAATCCAACTCAAAGAAACACTGAGAGCACCACCTACTGTTATAAGTATATAATCCATATCATAGAAACACTGAGAGCTCCACCTACTGTTATAAGTATATAATCTATATCATAGAAACGCTGAGAGCACCACCAACTGCAATAAGTATATAATCCATCTGATAGAGACACTGAGAGCATCACCTAATGTTATAAGTATATAATCCATCTCATAGAAACACTGAGAGCACCACCTACTGTTATAAGTATATAATCCATATCATAGAAACACTGAGAGCATCACCTACTGTTATAAGTATATAATCTATCTCGTAGAAACACTGAGAGCACCACATACTGTTATAAGTATATAATCCATATCAAAGAAACACTGAGAGCACCACCTACTGTTATAAGTATATAATCCATCTCATAGAAACACTGAGAGCACCACCTACTGTTATAAGTATATAATCCATCTCATAGAAACACTGAGAGCACCACCTACTGTTATAAGTATATAATCTATATCAAATAAACACTGAGAGCATCACCTACTGTTATAAGTATATAATCCATCTCATAGAAACACTGAGAGCACCACCTACTGTTATAAGTATATAATCCAACTCAAAGAAACACTGAGAGCACCACCTACTGTTATAAGTATATAATCCATATCATAGAAACACTGAGAGCTCCACCTACTGTTATAAGTATATAATCTATATCATAGAAACGCTGAGAGCACCACCAACTGCTATAAGTATATAATCCATCTGATAGAAACACTGAGAGCATCACCTAATGTTATAAGTATATAATCCATCTCATAGAAACACTGAGAGCACCACCTACTGTTATAAGTATATAATCCATATCATAGAAACACTGAGAGCATCACCTACTGTTATAAGTATATAATCTATCTCGTAGAAACACTGAGAGCACCACCTACTGATATAAGTATATAATCCATATCAAAGAAACACTGAGAGCACCACCTACTGTTATAAGTATATAATCCATCTCATAGAAACACTGAGAGCACCACCTACTATTATAAGTATATAATCCATGTCATAGAAACACTGAGAGCACCACCTACTGTTATAAGTATATAATCCATATCATAGAAACACTGAGAGCACCACCTACTGTTATAATTATATAATCCATCTCATAGAAACACTGAGAGCACCACCTACTGTTATAAGTATATAATCCATCTCATAGAAACACTGAGAGCACCACCTACTGTTATAAGTATATAATCCATCTCATAGAAACACTGAGAGCACCACCTACTGTTATAAGTATATAATCCATCTCAAAGAAACACTGAGAGCACCACCTACTGTTACAAGTATATAATCCATATCATAGGAACACTGAGAGCTCCACCTACTGTTATAAGTATATAATCCATCTCATAGAAACACTGAGAGCACCACCAACTGCTATAAGTATATAATCCATCTGATAGAAACACTGAGAGCATCACCTAATGTTATAAGTATATAATCCATCCCATAGAAACACTGAGAGCTCCACCTACTGTTATAAGTATATAATCCATCTCATAGAAACACTCAGAGCACCACCCACTGTTATAAGTATATAATCCATATCATAGAAACACTGAGAGCACCACTTACTGTTATAAGTATATTCCATCTCATAGAAACATTGAGAGCACCACCAATTATATAAGTATATAATCCATCTCATAGAAACACTGAGCACCACCTACTGTTGTAAGTATATAATCCATCTCATAGAAACACTGAGAGCACCACCTACTGTTACAAGTATATAATCCATATCATAGAAACACTGAGAGCACCACCTATTGTTATAAGTATATAATCCATCTCATAGAAACACTGAGAGCACCACCCAATGTCATAAGTATATAATCCATATCATAGAAACACTGAGAGCACCACCTACTGTTATAAATATATAATCCATCTCATAGAAACACTGAGAGCACCACCTACTGTTACAATTATATAATCCATATCATAGAAACACTGGGAGCACCACCTACTGTTATAAATATGTAATCCATCTCATAGAAACAATGAGAGCACCACCTACTGTTACAAGTATATAATCCATATCATAGAAACACTGAGAGCACCACCTACTGTTATAAATATATAATCCATCTCATAGAAACACTGAGAGCACCACCTACTGTTACAAGTATATAATCCATATCATAGAAACACTGGGAGCACCACCTACTGTTATAAATATATAATCCATCTCATAGAAACACTGAGAGCACCACCTACTGTTACAAGTATATAATCCATATCATAGAAACACTGAGAGCACCACCTACTGTTATAAGTATATAATCCATATCATAGAAACACTGAGAGCTCCACCTACTATTATAAGTATATAATCCATCTCATAGAAACACTCAGAGCACCACCCACTGTTATAAGTATATAATCCATATCATAGAAACACTGAGAGCACCACTTACTGTTATAAGTATATTCCATCTCATAGAAACACTGAGAGCACCACCTACTGTTATAATTATATAATCCATCTCATAGAAACACTGAGAGCACCACCTACTGTTATAATTATAAAAACCATCTCATAGAAACACTGAGAGCACTACCTACTGTTATAATTATATAATCCATCTCATAGAAACACTCAGAGCACCACCCACTGTTATAAGTATATAATCCATATCATAGAAACACTGAGAGCACCACTTACTGTTATAAGTATATTCCATCTCATAGAAACACTGAGAGCACCACCTACTGTTATAATTATATAATCCATCTCATAGAAACACTGAGAGCTCCACCTATTGTTATAAGTATATAATCCATCTCATAGAAACACTGAGAGCACCACCCAATGTCATAAGTATATAATCCATATCATAGAAACACTGAGAGCACCACCTACTGTTATAAATATATAATCCATCTCATAGAAACACTGAGAGCACCACCTACTGTTACAATTATATAATCCATATCATAGAAACACTGGGAGCACCACCTACTGTTATACATATATAATCCATCTCATAGAAACACTGAGAGCACCACCTACTGTTACAAGTATATAATCCATATCATAGAAACACTGAGAGCACCACCTACTGTTATAAGTATATAATCCATATCATAGAAACACTGAGAGCTCCACCTACTGTTATAAGTATATAATCCATCTCATAGAAACACTCAGAGCACCACCCACTGTTATAAGTATATAACCCATATCATAGAAACACTGAGAGCACCACTTACTGTTATAAGTATATTCCATCTCATAGAAACACTGAGAGCACCACCAATTATATAAGTATATAATCCATCTCATAGAAACACTGAGAGCACCACCTACTGTTATAAGTATATAATCCATCTCATAGAAACACTGAGAGCACCACCTACTGTTACAAGTATATAATCCATATCATAGAAACACTGAGAGCACCACCTATTGTTATAAGTATATAATCCATCTCATAGAAACACTGAGAGCACCACCCAATGTCATAAGTATATGATCCATATCATAGAAACACTGAGAACACCACCTACTGTTATAAATATATAATCCATCTCATAGAAACACTGAGAGCACCACCTACTGTTACAATCATATAATCCATATCATAGAAACACTGGGAGCACCACCTACTGTTATAAATATGTAATCCATCTCATAGAAACACTGAGAGCACCACCTACTGTTACAAGTATATAATCCATATCATAGAAACACTGAGAGCTCCACCTATTGTTATAAATATGTAATCCATCTCATAGAAACACTGAGAGCACCAACTACTGTTATAAGTATATAATCCATATCATAGAAACACTGAGAGCTCCACCTATTGTTATAAATATATAATCCGTCTGATAGAAACACTGAGAGCACCACATACTGTTATAAGTATATAATCTATCTCATAGAAATACTGAGAGCATCACCTACTGTTATAAGTATATAATCCATCTCATAGAAACACTGAGAGCACCACATACTGTTATAAGTATATAATCTATCTCATAGAAATACTGAGAGCATCACCTACTGTTATAAGTATATAATCCATCTCATAGAAACACTGAGAGCACCACCCAATGTCATAAGTATATAATCCATATCATAGAAACACTGAGAGCACCACCTACTGTTATAAATATATAATCCATCTCATGGAAACACTGAGAGCACCACCTACTGTTACAATTATATAATCCATATCATAGAAACACTGAGAGCACCACCTACTGGTATAAGTATATAATCCATATCATAGAAACACTGAGAGCTCCACCTACTGTTATAAGTATATAATCCATCTCATAGAAACACTGAGAGCACCACCTACTGTTATAAGTATATAATCCATCTCATAGAAACACTGAGAGCACCACCTACTGTTATAAGTATATAATCCATATCATAGAAACACTGAGAGCTCCACCTACTGTTATAAGTATATAATCCATCTCATAGAAACACTGAGAGCACCACCCAATGTCATAAGTATATAATCCATATCATAGAAACACTGAGAGCACCACCTACTGTTATAAATATATAATCCATCTCATAGAAACACTGAGAGCACCACCTACTGTTATAAGTATATATTCTATGTCATAGAAACACTGAGAGCACCACCTACTGTTATAAGTATATAATCCATCTCATAGAAATACTGAGAGCTCCACCTACTGTTATAAGTATACAATCTATCTCATAGAAACACTGAGAGCACCACCTACTGTTTTAAGTATATAATCCATCTCATAGAAACACTGAGAGCACCACCTACTGTTATAAGTATATAATCCATCTCATAGAAACACTGAGAGCACCACCTACTGTTATAAGTATATAATCTATATCAAATAAACACTGAGAGCATCACCTACTGTTATAAGTATATAATCCATCTCATAGAAACACTGAGAGCACCACCTACTGTTATAAGTATATAATCCAACTCAAAGAAACACTGAGAGCACCACCTACTGTTATAAGTATATAATCCATATCATAGAAACACTGAGAGCTCCACCTACTGTTATAAGTATATAATCTATATCATAGAAACGCTGAGAGCACCACCAACTGCAATAAGTATATAATCCATCTGATAGAGACACTGAGAGCATCACCTAATGTTATAAGTATATAATCCATCTCATAGAAACACTGAGAGCACCACCTACTGTTATAAGTATATAATCCATATCATAGAAACACTGAGAGCATCACCTACTGTTATAAGTATATAATCTATCTCGTAGAAACACTGAGAGCACCACATACTGTTATAAGTATATAATCCATATCAAAGAAACACTGAGAGCACCACCTACTGTTATAAGTATATAATCCATCTCATAGAAACACTGAGAGCACCACCTACTATTATAAGTATATAATCCATGTCATAGAAACACTGAGAGCACCACCTACTGTTATAAGTATATAATCCATATCATAGAAACACTGAGAGCACCACCTACTGTTATAATTATATAATCCATCTCATAGAAACACTGAGAGCACCACCTACTGTTATAAGTATATAATCCATCTCATAGAAACACTGAGAGCACCACCTACTGTTATAAGTATATAATCCATCTCATAGAAACACTGAGAGCACCACCTACTGTTATAAGTATATAATCCATCTCAAAGAAACACTGAGAGCACCACCTACTGTTACAAGTATATAATCCATATCATAGGAACACTGAGAGCTCCACTTACTGTTATAAGTATATAATCCATCTCATAGAAACACTGAGAGCACCACCAGCTGCTATAAGTATATAATCCATCTGATAGAAACACTGAGAGCATCACCTAATGTTATAAGTATATAATCCATCCCATAGAAACACTGAGAGCTCCACCTACTGTTATAAGTATATAATCCATCTCATAGAAACACTCAGAGCACCACCCACTGTTATAAGTATATAATCCATATCATAGAAACACTGAGAGCACCACTTACTGTTATAAGTATATTCCATCTCATAGAAACATTGAGAGCACCACCAATTATATAAGTATATAATCCATCTCATAGAAACACTGAGCACCACCTACTGTTATAAGTATATAATCCATCTCATAGAAACACTGAGAGCACCACCTACTGTTACAAGTATATAATCCATATCATAGAAACACTGAGAGCACCACCTATTGTTATAAGTATATAATCCATCTCATAGAAACACTGAGAGCACCACCCAATGTCATAAGTATATAATCCATATCATAAAAACACTGAGAGCACCACCTACTGTTATAAATATATAATCCATCTCATAGAAACACTGAGAGCACCACCTACTGTTACAATTATATAATCCATATCATAGAAACACTGGGAGCACCACCTACTGTTATAAATATGTAATCCATCTCATAGAAACACTGAGAGCACCACCTACTGTTACAAGTATATAATCCATATCATAGAAACACTGAGAGCACCACCTACTGTTATAAATATATAATCCATCTCATAGAAACACTGAGAGCACCACCTACTGTTACAAGTATATAATCCATATCATAGAAACACTGGGAGCACCACCTACTGTTATAAATATATAATCCATCTCATAGAAACACTGAGAGCACCACCTACTGTTACAAGTATATAATCCATATCATAGAAACACTGAGAGCACCACCTACTGTTATAAGTATATAATCCATATCATAGAAACACTGAGAGCTCCACCTACTATTATAAGTATATAATCCATCTCATAGAAACACTCAGAGCACCACCCACTGTTATAAGTATATAATCCATATCATAGAAACACTGAGAGCACCACTTACTGTTATAAGTATATTCCATCTCATAGAAACACTGAGAGCACCACCTACTGTTATAATTATATAATCCATCTCATAGAAACACTGAGAGCACCACCTACTGTTATAATTATATAATCCATCTCATAGAAACACTGAGAGCACCACCTACTGTTATAATTATATAATCCATCTCATAGAAACACTCAGAGCACCACCCACTGTTATAAGTATATAATCCATATCATAGAAACACTGAGAGCACCACTTACTGTTATAAGTATATTCCATCTCATAGAAACACTGAGAGCACCACCTACTGTTATAATTATATAATCCATCTCATAGAAACACTGAGAGCTCCACCTATTGTTATAAGTATATAATCCATCTCATAGAAACACTGAGAGCACCACCCAATGTCATAAGTATATAATCCATATCATAGAAACACTGAGAGCACCACCTACTGTTATAAATATATAATCCATCTCATAGAAACACTGAGAGCACCACCTACTGTTACAATTATATAATCCATATCATAGAAACACTGGGAGCACCACCTACTGTTATACATATATAATCCATCTCATAGAAACACTGAGAGCACCACCTACTGTTACAAGTATATAATCCATATCATAGAAACACTGAGAGCACCACCTACTGTTATAAGTATATAATCCATATCATAGAAACACTGAGAGCTCCACCTACTGTTATAAGTATATAATCCATCTCATAGAAACACTCAGAGCACCACCCACTGTTATAAGTATATAACCCATATCATAGAAACACTGAGAGCACCACTTACTGTTATAAGTATATTCCATCTCATAGAAACACTAAGAGCACCACCAATTATATAAGTATATAATCCATCTCATAGAAACACTGAGAGCACCACCTACTGTTATAAGTATATAATCCATCTCATAGAAACACTGAGAGCACCACCTACTGTTACAAGTATATAATCCATATCATAGAAACACTGAGAGCACCACCTATTGTTATAAGTATATAATCCATCTCATAGAAACACTGAGAGCACCACCCAATGTCATAAGTATATAATCCATATCATAGAAACACTGAGAACACCACCTACTGTTATAAATATATAATCCATCTCATAGAAACACTGAGAGCACCACCTACTGTTACAATCATATAATCCATATCATAGTAACACTGAGAGCATCACCTAATGTTATAAGTATATAATCCATCCCATAGAAACACTGAGAGCTCCACCTACTGTTATAAGTATATAATCCATCTCATAGAAACACTCAGAGCACCACCCACTGTTATAAGTATATAATCCATATCATAGAAACACTGAGAGCACCACTTACTGTTATAAGTATATTCCATCTCATAGAAACATTGAGAGCACCACCAATTATATAAGTATATAATCCATCTCATAGAAACACTGAGCACCACCTACTGTTATAAGTATATAATCCATCTCATAGAAACACTGAGAGCACCACCTACTGTTACAAGTATATAATCCATCTCATAGAAACACTGAGAGCACCACCTATTGTTATAAGTATATAATCCATCTCATAGAAACACTGAGAGCACCACCCAATGTCATAAGTATATAATCCATATCACAGAAACACTGAGAGCACCACCTACTGTTATAAATATATAATCCATCTCATAGAAACACTGAGAGCACCACCTACTGTTACAATTATATAATCCATATCATAGAAACACTGGGAGCACCACCTACTGTTATAAATATGTAATCCATCTCATAGAAACACTGAGAGCACCACCTACTGTTACAAGTATATAATCCATATCATAGAAACACTGAGAGCACCACCTACTGTTATAAATATATAATCCATCTCATAGAAACACTGAGAGCACCACCTACTGTTACAAGTATATAATCCATATCATAGAAACACTGGGAGCACCACCTACTGTTATAAATATATAATCCATCTCATAGAAACACTGAGAGCACCACCTACTGTTACAAGTATATAATCCATATCATAGAAACACTGAGAGCACCACCTACTGTTATAAGTATATAATCCATATCATAGAAACACTGAGAGCTCCACCTACTGTTATAAGTATATAATCCATCTCATAGAAACACTCAGAGCACCACCCACTGTTATAAGTATATAATCCATATCATAGAAACACTGAGAGCACCACTTACTGTTATAAGTATATTCCATCTCATAGAAACACTGAGAGCACCACCTACTGTTATAATCATATAATCCATCTCATAGAAACACTGAGAGCACCACCTACTGTTATAATTATATAATCCATCTCATAGAAACACTGAGAGCACCACCTACTGTTATAATTATATAATCCATCTCATAGAAACACTCAGAGCACCACCCACTGTTATAAGTATATAATCCATATCATAGAAACACTGAGAGCACCACTTACTGTTATAAGTATATTCCATCTCATAGAAACACTGAGAGCACCACCTACTGTTATAATTATATAATCCATCTCATAGAAACACTGAGAGCTCCACCTATTGTTATAAGTATATAATCCATCTCATAGAAACACTGAGAGCACCACCCAATGTCATAAGTATATAATCCATATCATAGAAACACTGAGAGCACCACCTACTGTTATAAATATATAATCCATCTCATAGAAACACTGAGAGCACCACCTACTGTTACAATTATATAATCCATATCATAGAAACACTGGGAGCACCACCTACTGTTATAAATATATAATCCATCTCATAGAAACACTGAGAGCACCACCTACTGTTACAAGTATATAATCCATATCATAGAAACACTGAGAGCACCACCTACTGTTATAAGTATATAATCCATATCATAGAAACACTGAGAGCTCCACCTACTGTTATAAGTATATAATCCATCTCATAGAAACACTCAGAGCACCACCCACTGTTATAAGTATATAACCCATATCATAGAAACACTGAGAGCACCACTTACTGTTATAAGTATATTCCATCTCATAGAAACACTGAGAGCACCACCAATTATATAAGTATATAATCCATCTCATAGAAACACTGAGAGCACCACCTACTGTTATAAGTATATAATCCATCTCATAGAAACACTGAGAGCACCACCTCATGTTACAAGTATATAATCCATACCATAGAAACACTGAGAGCACCACCTATTGTTATAAGTATATAATCCATCTCATAGAAACACTGAGAGCACCACCCAATGTCATAAGTATATAATCCATATCATAGAAACACTGAGAACACCACCTACTGTTATAAATATATAATCCATCTCATAGAAACACTGAGAGCACCACCTACTGTTACAATCATATAATCCATATCATAGAAACACTGGGAGCACCACCTACTGTTATAAATATGTAATTCATCTCATAGAAACACTGAGAGCACCACCTACTGTTACAAGTATATAATCCATATCATAGAAACACTGAGAGCTCCACCTATTGTTATAAATATGTAATCCATCTCATAGAAACACTGAGAGCACCACCTACTGTTATAAGTATATAATCCATATCATAGAAACACTGAGAGCTCCACCTATTGTTATAAATATATAATCCGTCTGATAGAAACACTGAGAGCACCACATACTGTTATAAGTATATAATCTATCTCATAGAAATACTGAGAGCATCACCTACTGTTATAAGTATATAATCCATCTCATAGACACACTGAGAGCACCACCTACTGTTATAAGTATATAATCCATATCATAGAAACACTGAGAGCACCACCTACTGTTATAAGTATATAATCTATCTCCTAGAAACACTGAGAGCACCACCTACTGTTATAAGTATATAATCCATATCATAGAAACACTGAGAGCACCACCTACTATTATAAGTATATAATCCATGTCATAGAAACACTGAGAGCACCACCTACTGTTATAAGTATATAATCCATATCATAGAAACACTGAGAGCACCACCTACTGTTATAATTATATAATCCATCTCATAGAAACACTGAGAGCACCACCTACTATTATAAGTATATAATCCATCTGATAGAAACACTGAGAGCACCACCTATTGTTATAAGTATATAATCTATCTCATAGAAACACTGAGAGCACCACCTACTGTTATAAGTATATAATCCATATCATAGAAACACTGAGAGCTCCACCTACTGTTATAAATATATAATCTATCTCATAGAAACACTGAGAGCACTACCTAATGTTATAAGTATATAATCCATCCTAAAGAAACACTGAGAGCACCACCTACTGTTATAAGTATATAATCCATCTCATAAAAACACTGAGAGCACCAGCTAATGTACAAGGAATCAATCCATTGTGATCAATAAACTATCATAAAATCTTCACTGCAGAAAACAAGGGCAAAAACAAGTGGATGGATTTGACCAACCAGAGCTCGATAAATGGACTACTACTGTACATAAAATGAGTGCAATTAGCATCTTATTAGTACCTTATATTTAGAAAATGCATTTAAAAACTGCACATACCAAATCTTTCACTGTTTTTTATTAAAAAGAAATGATTAATGATAAAAGTTAAAGTCGACTAGGAACCAAGTGAGTTTCTACAATGAACTAATTCTTCTTGATGTATGATAATGTATTCATAAAGAGAAAGGAGAGTAGTTAGCGTTAAGCGATAATGATCCAATATGATGAACACTTGACCTTTGACTCATTATCATAAAGACTTGACCTTAGACTCAATATCATAAAAACTTGACCTTAGACTCATTATCATAAAGACTTGACCTTAGACTCATTATCATAAAGACTTGACTTTAGAATCATTATCATAAAGACTTGACCTAAGACTCCTTATCATAAAGACTTGACCATAGACTCCTCATGATAAAGATTTGACCTCAGACTCATTATCGTAAAGACTTGCCCATAGACTCATTATAATAAAGACTGGACCTTTGATTCATTATCGTAAAGACTTGACCTTACACTCATTATGATAAAGATTTGACCTTAGACTCATTATCATAAATACTTGACCTAAGACTCATTATCATAAAGCGTTGACCTCAGACTCATTATGATAAAGACTTGACCTCAGACTCAATATCATAAAGACTTGACCTTAGACTCAATATCATAAAGACCTGACCTTAGACTCATTATCGTAAAGACTTGACCTTAGACTCCTTATGATAAAGACTTGACTTTAGACTCACAATCATAAAAAACTTGACCTTAGACTCATTATCATACACTTGACCTTGGACTCATTATCATAAAGACTTGACCTTATACTCATTATGATAAAGACTTGACCTTGGATTCATTATCATAAAGACTTGACCTTGGACTCATTATCATAATGACGCGCCCTCATATTGTATTACCTTTTTGAAAAAACATTTTGATAGAAAGTAGAAACAGGGAATATAAAGGCAAAAGGAAGTACGAAATGTTTAAGCCATCTGCCACCCAGATGGCAACATTTGGAGGCAATAAACCGGTTATGCTGGTAACACAGTGCATAACAAGTCATACGGTACTCACCTACAGCATGGCCAGAGATGCACACAACATGTTCAGAAGATTCCAGAAGCTTCACAACATCATCTATACATAATGGAAAACCACTCATTAGTGATAGCAGAATAGGACACAATATCCATTACACACAACACACATGTGCTTCATACCGCATTGGAATGCATAAGAAAAGTTTACAGTTCAAAAATGGTTGCAACTAAGAAAACAATGCAGAGAGTAACAACCTCGGTTAACCTACAAACAAAGACAGCTAGCAGAGGTAGAGAAAGCAGCAGTGCTGGCAATGTCTAGAGAACAACTTGGCAATGAATTATAATGCACTCAGTCCTTGAGTGTACCACTGGTTTACCACTGGTACTGAGATATACCGCATCATCACTGATTGTACCAGTAATCAATTGATACAATCTTATTGAACTAATGAAGTCAGAAGTACCATTTTATCACTAGTGGAACGTGTCAGTACCACTTTATCATTGATACAAACAGTGATGAAGTGGTACATCTCAGTACCGCTTTACCACTGATTGTACCAGTGATGAAGTGGTACATTTCAGTACCACTTTATCATTGATACAATCAGTGATGAGGTGGTACATCTCAGTACCACCTCATCACTGATTGTACCAGTGGTAAAGTGGTACTGACATATACCACTTCATCACTGATTGTATCAATGATAAAGTGGTACTGACATGTACCACTAGTGATAAAGTTCTGACTTCCTTAGTTCATTTTAGTTTTGATCGTTTAGTTTGCCTGAATTATGATGATAATTACCCCAGCAGTCTAGCGTACCATGAAAGATCATCAATAAATAGTATTCTGGTCAACCTGCGTCTATATTACTTCTGTTCACTTTTTCTGTGATAAAGCACAAACAATACTTTGAAACCTTTCCTCTTTAGTGGCGGTCAAATAGAGGTGCCATTCAAATAGAGGTTTGATGGCAATTATATACATAATTATTTTGCAACGGCAGAAGATGGTCGATTAGCGGAAGTGTTAGAGTGTCCATCGACTACACAGCAAGTTATTAGTTCGATTACTACAGAAAGCATTATTTTATAGTAACATTTAACCCTGGCTTCCAGCAGACAGACTGACACAGCTCTTATTACCCTACAGGATGAATTTATTCGCGGAGTTATATTTCGCGAAAATTGTCTTCATGAAAATTCGCGGATGAATTTATTCGCGGCTGAAAACTGCCACTCTCTAGGAAAAGTTAAGTCTATTGCAGCTAGTAATAGAGTTATTCCTACGCATGCGCACATCGCATGTTCCGGTTTATATTTAGCTTACAGCCGCGAGGCGATCATGCTAAGCTACGGTAAACAATTTCTGCTGCGTCCAGAGGTTTTCACGAATATTCATCGCTTTGGAGGCCTTTGATAAGCCAACAACTTGTGGTAAGTAATGAGTTTTTTACATTTACTAAATTAGTTGAATTTTACTTTGGTTCTTCGGTAAAACGCAATACTTATTTTCTCCATCCCTACCGCTTTATTATTTGTTTGTGCGAGAGTGAGATTTTTTATCATACACCGAAGAACAATGATTGCAAGGGTGGTAGATGTCATTTTTAGAAGATCACCAATCATTCACGGAGGTCTGGAAATTGAGGTTGAAGTGACCGAAGCTACTTACGAGAAGAATATATCTGTTTTTAAAAAAGGAACAAAAACGCCTTTACGAGCACAAATCTTTGGCCAACCGGCAGAACTTTGCAATAGTAAGCCACGGGGAGAGTTCTGATGATAACTTCCTTACCAGCCATGTAGTAGCGAGAGAATCACCTTTAACATCTACCCAAGACAGTGACAGAGCTGCTATTACCAAAATAACTAGTCAGAAAGCACCATTACACGCTAGTATTCACATATCAAGAGTACCAGTTTAATTTTATTGCTAGACAACCGCCATATGGACTAAACTGTTTGTATTTACTCCATTCATCGTTTGTAAAAATTTATTTGTATTTGAAATATTTTATTTGTACACTCAAGTTTGTAATAAATTATAATATATCTATACATGAAATAAAATATATAATTTAATCATGTTTGCTGCAGCGATATCAAGGAGTTGTAGTCGATGAAGGGGTTGACTGGTTGCTTCTCTGCCAATATTCCTGCCTTGATGAATATTACTACTTGTCTCTAGTTTTCGTAATCGGAGTAGGTTGTTTCATTCTCAATCTGCAGTAAACACAAAAAAGAAAAAAATATTAACGAGTGTTAAGGAAGTACAAAAACAATAGCTGAAGTATTTAATGAAAGCGATCAGTTTTTAAACAGAAGAATTAACTAATGCAGTTGATTATGAAAAAACGTATCTGCACTGCAAATCAAATACATACCATAATGTCCAGATCAGAATCATGATCGTCCTCGACTTCGGTATTAGAGATTGATGGAGTTGATTTTAATGTAAAAAGACCAGGAGAGCTTTTTTGCTATGCTGAAGCCATGCCGAATAACTTGAAAAACGTGAAAAACCTTGAATAATTTTGTAAAGTTTGACGCAATGGCAATAAAGCTCGAAGCCTGGCGATGATTTTAAAGAAGTTTTGGAACTCGGCTACGTTTAGTACTTCTGCCCATCGGCTATTTTCGCGATGACGCCATTCTGCATATCTTGTGACAACCTCGAATAATTTTGTAAATAAATGTGATGCATTGGCAATGATGTTAGCTCAACGCTCGGGCAATAATTTTAAAAATGTTTTGGAACTCAATTACGTTTAGTATTTATATTAAAGCTAGGCTAGCGACTAGTTTTCAATTTGATGCAGTAGTTATTCTCTCTTGTGATTAAAAACAGAACTAATTATTTCACGGAATTTAATAATTCCCGTGATTGACTGTTCGCGAAATCGCGAATTTTTATGACCAACGAATATTTTCATCCTGTAGGGTATTGTAAAAAAGATTAGAATGTGATATCCAATAGAGTGGTCTTATATTCATCTTCTAGAATATTCTAGAATGCTGCTGTCCTTTATGTCAGGCTGTGTAAGCCAAAAGTTATGTTAAAATGACTAAAAACTGGACAAGAATGAAAATCATACAACTTGTAACTTCATTTATAATTCAGCAGTGGCTAAGATGACTCGGGCTAACCTCTAGCATTAGTTCTACCAATATCTTGAGTCGAGAAGGGCTCTTGAAGCTGGTGGGAACTCATCTGACAGAGCTGTAGCTTTGAGTGCCCAAACAAAAGAGTTATAACATCAGGAAACTCTAGACAAGGTATGTGCAACATCAGCCTGTAATACATATGATGATTCAACTAAAGTTACTACTGCCTCAGAATGTCCTTGGGGCAGGGAGTACCACATAATAGTTCATAGAAAAGTAACAGATGAATTAATAATAACACAAAGATAAACCGATTTGCAAAGGAATCAGAAAGCGTGGAAGACTGTCTTAAACATAGGAATTTGTAGCATGAACAAAATATAATGTCTATGAATGACAATCAGGACAGTCGTAAAGTAAGTAATCTATCCTACTTTATGGCTTCAAGTTTGGCGGCTTTGCTGAATCATTGTTTTTCCCTGACCTTGATTTGTATACGCATACACTGCAACGCACTGTTTTTTCTCGCTGCTAAGGCATGAAAATGGCGGTGCCACAGCAATGAGCTGGTTGATGTCAGCAATAAAAATAAAATTCCAGTAACAGCTGAGATCAAACTTAACTATTATTCAATGCGATTGACAATCTCACAATTTTACAGAGATTTTTTTATAAGCCATTTTCGTCATTTTGCTATCTGGATGCTGATTGGCTCAAATTATTTAGCATTTACTTAATTTCTTTGATTTTCACTACACTCATATTTCGAAGTTGCATTCTCATTTGTCACTAGAGAATATCGTTACTACATATAACATACTATAGATGTATGCCACAGGTAAACGGTTACACATATAGTGATTTCAAAAGGTCAGAAATCTGTTTATGTTCCCAAGTATTACAACTATGGTTGGTACGTCAAAAGAATCTATTTTCTATTTCATGGAAATTTCGATTTCACGGGTGGGTCAGTAACTTAATCTTGCAAAGGAGGAGGGATTACTGTACTCTGTGTACTTATTACTGTGTCAATACAAGTGCAGATGAAATACAAAGGAGCTTTCAAAGTAAATGTATCTATAAACTAGTTATAGTTAGAAGTTGAACAGGGACTCTAAAGACCCATGCACACTATCACTCAAATCAATGTTTAGCCACATGATGGACTGCAATGATTAGCTGTTTTGACATCATCACCAATGATAAGGTGTACCCACACACTAGAGCAATTAGCTGTAGGTGACCGCTAACCAACAACCAATAGAAGTTGTGAAATTGCATTCCTGATATCAGGAGGGGGCACTTTTCCATCTTTTTAATTACCTGATTATGTAATTCATCACCAGCCAGTTCTTCGCCATGCATGGGAATATGAATTGACACCAATCTTCACAACTGTTGGAATTGGATACGATGTGGTCAACAAGCAACCAATCAAGGTGCTAACAGCTGCGATCATCGGTGTCAAAGTTCAACCTGTTGAAAGTCCATCGGTCATCACTAGCAATGATTACATTGGCCACTCATGGCAAAATGATGCCATAGCAGCCCATCGTTGCATAGCTAATTGCTGAATTGAGTGATAGCGTGCACAGGCCTTGTGGTTAGCATTGGGATGGGAGCAGACCACAAATAAACATTTCAATACCTTCATTTACTCTCAGCCTGTCAAAGATCAAACAAGGATAATATCAAAAGATACTCAGGACAAGAGCCGGCAGACACTTAAAACATGAACAGGAGACACTTGAGGTATCACCAGGTATCGTCATGGAACTCTCAAGGTATTGTCATGTAAAACTCAAGGTATCACTAGGTAACACTCAAAGCATCACCAGGCAACACTCAAGGTATTGTCAGGTAAAACTCAAGGTATTGCAAGGAGATACTCTCGAGTGATTATTATATTAACGGTACCGGACAGAACTTTTAAAGTCTGACTGTATAATTACTTTGTTTTCTAGATTCATTGCAAAATTTAGTTTGTTTAAGAACTCGAATTTTTTTTGTCTTAACTTATAAACAGACATCTTTACTTTATTTAAAAAATCTAAAAATTATTGCTAATAGCTGTCGCTAAACGAGCTGGAAAAACCTAAAAATGGCTATGCTATGTTTTGTATTTGCAAAAGGTAATGGCCGCTGATCGCGCAAACTAAATATCACCTGCATAAAAAAGTTAGTTTTGGTATAAAAATTGGCCGAGTAACTTTAGAGATTTATTTCGCTGACAGAAATCAAATAAATATATCATGTCAATTATTAGATAATCATGGATCCAATAAGGACAATAACTGAAAGCTTAAAAGCGCCAAGTAGAGGCAAATGTAAGTGCAATAAGCTAGACCTGTTTGACGAACACAAGCCATCATTTAAAAGGTGTCATACACTAACCTCACAGATATATCTTCACTTAGCATGAAACACTTCATCATCTCTCTACTCTCCAAGTCCCAGATGTGTAGTGGTGATTAAGAAATGTTCACCAAACAGCAAATAAGTAGCAACAAACAGAAAGATTACGAGAGTCCCACAGCAAAGGATACAGAAAGTTATAATGTCATGAGTATTAGACGAATATTTTCTATTTTCAAACCAATATTGTTGATGTTGACTACTAAAGGTGATGCAACAGAAAATACAAGGCTAAAGGTGATGCCACAAAGAATACACGGCTAAAGGTGATGCCACACAGAATACAAGGGTAAAGGTGATGCCACAGAGAATACAAGGGTAATGGTGATGCCACATAGAATACAAGGCTAAAGGTGATGCCACATAGAATACAAGGGTGAAGGTGATGCCACAGAGAATACAAGGGTGAAGGTGATGCCACAGAGAATACAAGGGTAAAGGTGATGCCACAGAGAATACAAGGCGAAAGGTGATGCCACAGAGAATACAAGGGTAAAGGGAAGGTATTTAAAGGAAGGGAGGGTATTTAAAGAGAAGGGAGGGTATCTAAAGAGAAGGGAGAGTATTTAATGGGAAGGGAGGGTATTTAAAGGGAAGGGAGGGTACTTAAAGGGAAGGGAGGGTATTTAAAGGAAAGGGAAAGTATTTAAAGGGAAGGAAGGGTATTTAAAGAGAAGGGAGGGTATTTAAAGAGAAGGGAGGGTATTTCAAGGGAAGGGAAAGTATTTAAAGGGAAGGAAGGGTATTTAAAGGGAAGTGAGGGTATTTAAAGGGAAGGAAGGGTATTTAAAGGGAAGGAAGGGTATTTAAAGGGAAGGAAGGGTATTTAAAGGGAAGGGAGGGTATTTTAAGGGAAGGGAGGGTATTTAAAGGGAAATATGGTCAACAAAAGTAAAACATAAGTTAGAGGTAAATAAAGGATATGGTAATGAGACCATCTTTATCAATGCTGATCAGTTTGGTGCACTGCCCAGGGAAATGAATAGATTTTAATAAACTTATAGAAACTTGATGGTTGTAGAGGATGGCTAACTCCCTTCCAGCCTACAATGGTCACATATGATATCTTTAAATTACCCATAACTAAAGCTTTCTTAACTGTAAACATACAAGATGTCAGCCTTAATGCAATTACATACCAGAATATCCCAAACAACCACTTTCCCAGATACAAGTCCTGCAGCAAGCCTACAATTAAAAAAAAGACGACCGATGGCAAACCGTTTCTGAAAATACTACACAGTAAAGTCGTGCATTATTAGTAGCAACCTTTGTAAATATTGATATAACAAATGTGACCCAGGCAGTCAGAATGTACAATCGTGCTAAAACAACATTTTTGAGTTATTTACAGATTCAAAATCAGCAATATCTGAGGATTTTAATGCAATTTAAACTTTTTAAATCGGATTATATATGCCCAGGTTATGCAAGATTTAGTAGAGAAGGTCTCACGATGAACTAAAACTGTTGTTTTGAGTTTAGGCAGGATAAGGTTGCCGATTCATGAATCGTAAATCAATGTATTTGTTTACAAATCAAAATGCCATAGCAACAGACCACTTAATCTCAACATATATTGATGAAACCTGGCATTCTACACATTAAAACCCTGAAAAAGATGATGGTCACATTTTTATTTAAATTTGATTGACGGGTTGACCTTCCAAAGGTCAGAGTAAGGTCAGCAATATATGTTGCTAAAAGCTCACCTTCCTGGAGATTTACATCAAAAGGGTATGCTTCAAACTGGGCACTTCTCATCAAGCTATATTGCTATGACTGCACATAATGACAATCCAACAACTTATCAAAACGTTGGAAGTGTATTCAAAATTGTCCATCTATACAGAAGGTCATGGTAAGGTCAACGAAAGGTGACCACAGAGGGCATCAAGATGCGGAAATATCAACCCAACTCATCAAGTGACCATTCGATCTAAAGCTATTTTTATGTAGTTTAACACTCACACATTGTAACACAGAGTACACTGCAGAGATTTATTGTAGCCCATTCAACGGGTTTGCTTGTTATATTAGTGGCAGTTTGTCCCAACACAACCATATCAAATGTGTCCTTCGGTAATCCTTGATACCCAGTTGTAACGAGGCTTATTTGTTTAGATGACATAAAACTAGTGCAGAATTCTTTACATTTGCATCCACTTATTAGTTTGATGACAACAGCTATAATGGGAAAGTTATCAGCAGTGATAGGCTGATCGTTATTCTCTGTAATTTAATCAATTAGGATGATGGCTGTTACTCTCCTTATCGTTAGCAGCCACATATTGCGTAAGCAGCTGTATTTTTGAGGTTTCCCTATTATCGCAATCCTCATCATCGCTTTCACTATAATCTGAGGCAGCCTACTTAGATTCTAAGTAGAAATACTTAGAATTACATCTAAATTATTAGCGTCAACTAGCCGTAATTTGTGCGACGGTTTATTTTGTTTTAGCCTGAGGCGTTGAAACAGAAAATGGCCACATACACGCGCCCACCCGCAATTATAGTCTATACTTGAGATCTTGGGTTATGACAAATTCCATAGCAACCACCGATATGGGTAGATTTAAATGGCAATTCTGGCTTTATGATTGGTCAGACACAAAATTAAACAAGACCACGTGAAAGAGCAGGGTTGAATGCACTATAAACCACTGTTTACTAAAATAGTGACGGTGAGTCATATAATAGCCTATAGCACGCGTTGCGCGCTATAGTGAACAATGCGATTACCGCACGATTGTACATTCTGACTGCCGGGGTCACAAATGGTGTTTAGTACTTTGAGAGATTCAATAATTAAATTTGTATGAATATTAAATTTCACTTTCATCACATAGTAGTCACACAAATAATCGGTCAAACATTTTGAAAAACTCAGAGATTCATCAGAATAACTTATCTAACTCACTCCTAGGGAGATCCTCTAACCGCTAGTAGTGATCATGCTACATGAACTGTGATACTATGATAATGTTTAACCATTTTTGACACAATCTTTACTAGAATAATATCTGTCTATCCGACACCAAACTAAGAGCATTATAAAAAAGATCACCTCACACAAGAATCAAACCCCAGGCATTGGATTAAAAAGCAAGCATGCTACCACTACCCCATTCAGTCACCTTACCACTTCATGGGATAATTATGTACATACTGATTACTCATGATGATCTCTCACAGCACATGAGACTGGTAAGTATACTAATTATCTTAATATAAACACCATGTAGTAATTTAAATGTATATCAATGATCAAGAAGGCTTGCCTTGGCATCAGAGTAAGTGGCAAAATGATGCGTATGCAAACTTTCTGATATTGCTGACACAAGATCGACTACAAACACTGGCAGGAAGTTTTGAACGGCATACCAACCTCTTGCCCCTCAGATATGGAACAAAATTTATACACTGAAAGCAGTAGACAATAAGGAATAATGAACAATAAAGATAAGCCGTAAATAATGTTCTAGAAAACCAATCCCAAAGCACATTCCAGAGCTTTCATATTAAGAATCAAACAAGTGCAAAAAGTAGCATTACTTTGTTTAAACCTAACAGATTCTAAAAACAAGACTTTCACTATGTTTCCATGACTCGCATAATCCGTATGATTCACATAATTCGAACGATCCGCAAGTGGAGTTATTTAGCAATCTAGCATTTCAATGAACACCTGGCGATGCGGATTTAACACCAGTACTTGACCCCATAGGTCAAGTATTAGCCTAATTAATTAATCTATAAATAACTAAGCAGTCTTGTCACGCTTAGCAGCGATCGTTCGGAACGTTGGCGCATTGAGACTGGTGAAATCGAAATAAAAATGACTGAAGCGTGAAAATGGTTTTAATGTAATAGCCATCGATACTGTAATGCGAATCAATCGCAAGTACCGGTTCCGTGATTCGCAAGCACGATGGATTCGATAAAGTTTTGCGGATCGCAAAACTCGCTTAGCTTGCGAATTTATGTGAATAGCTTCCGGATTTATGCCGTTTCCATGACGCAAATAACTTGCGGATTGGCTCTAATTTGCGAATTATGCGGGTCATGGAAACGCAGTGATTGTGTATTAAAGAATAGAGAAAGCATAATATTATTATGCTTTATTAGTTATTTTGAGGTGTTGACTGATATTCTAAAAAAAGAATCAAGGAGATTGACCCACTAGAAGCTGAGATATAGCCAGCCAAACACAGGTCTACCTAATAAAGAATCAGAGGAAAACCCTTCGAAAATCCCGAAAACTGTGACGTAGAAAATCGACTTAATGGTCATGTGCCGGAGTTGCGCACCCTTACCGCCGTTATGTATAATGATTGTTTCGGCTACGAGATGTGAAACGCTTCTCGCGATAGTAAATAATTTACATACTAGCTCTGGGTTCTCAGAAAAATCAACCAAACATTGTGTGGTAAAGGCATTTGCCCACAGCCCCTCGCCATGATTTTTCAAAGCAGAAGAGCAGATTTTGACTATTGTGCTTCAAACTTTAACTCGATCTCCACGGATTTGCTCCGAAGATCATCTGTTCAACGAACGGCGCGTGTATAGTCTATATGCGATATCCGCGAGTTGCAGTTTGTTAGAATAAGAAATAGGAATGGGACTTTTTGTTCCTTCATCATTTTTCTACTGTGTATCTACTGCAGCATTCTTCTACTGTGTATCTACTGCAGCATTCAGTTGATTTTCATGATTATCGTCACTATTAACAGACTGGAAGTTCACTACAGCCATACTCTTAAAAAGACTAACGTGACCGTGCTGCTCTTGCTATAAGAAAAGAAAACGATAACTTTTGCTTTGATTTTTCTATTGATCTATTATCTTATCTATGATTATTTTTTATGATTTATATAATATTCATAATGCATATTATACAAAATAATAATATAACTGCGTATAGAACAAATGATGTAACTAATATAATTTGTAGAAAATTCCAAATGATAACCGAGATTGATGATTGATTTAATTGATTCCATTTATTAGCTATAATTAAAAAAATCTGAACAACGTTAAAGATGAGTCTGAATAGGGAAGCTAAGTAGGAGAACAACAAAACTGAGCTGAACTAGCAAGATAGCGAAATGTTGCGAAATAATAGATGCATGTAATTACTTTATGCTAAAACTAATCTACACGTCAGAGGGACTGGTTCGGAATTTTAGGAGCGATGATTGTTAGGCCCAATTTGATTGTTCAATACTCCCAGGGATTAAACCAATTAAAACGCCGTGATTGTTATAGGAGAGCGCATTAGTTGGCTTAATTGACCAATGGCACACAAGTCGATTTCATACGTCATATATTGATGATTACCAAAACACTTTTGTTTTTTGGTAGACCTGTGTTTGGCTGGCTATATCTCAGCTTCTGGTTGGTCAATCTCCTTGATTCTTTTTTTAAAACATCAGTCAACACCTCAAGATGAATAATAAAGCATAATAATATTATGCTTTCTCTATTCTTTAAGTACATTAATGAGGAACATCACCCCATATACAGCCTATGATACTTTTTACCATAGATATAGTAAACCATAAACCATAGATATAGTAAACCATAAACCATAGATATAGTAAACCATAAACCATAGATATAGTAAACCATAAACCATAGATACAGTAAACCATAAACCATAGATATAGTAAACCATAAACCATAGATATAGTAAGGGTTTAGCATATCTATGTTTTTTACAGAGCACAGAAAACAGAACAAACAACGAGAAAAGTGCCCACCTAGCAGCTGGACTAGAGCCACCTACATAAAAAGGTTCTGTTGAGTGAAGGAGTCCAAGTAACCGTAAGGTGAAAACATAGCATTTCTTCCATAAACACAACATTTCATTGATTTTTGAAGCGATTGCAATATTCAAATATTGCAATCGCTTCAAATCAGGTCTCACGCAACACATCATTGATTCACTCGAATAGTGATTCTGTACTTTTTACCATCTAAATAAATCAACTAACTGGTAACCAGGGCCCAGCGCTATGACTAGCTATTCTAATGAGCATGTGGGTCCTCATTGCACAATTTTTTTCTGTTTCTCGCTGCCAGGTAATTATTTTTAATGAAATAAAACAAACAACATATTTACCTGCGACTGTCTATCACCAAGACACACTCAACACTCTCTTGTGCATCAAATATCTTGATATCGCTATAGTACGAATTTGGCCTCCTAATCTGCAAATGGTATATGCTAAATGTAAAGTGTACCATTAACAGCACAAAGTAGTGACATAACACCTGACTACTCCGCATCATGTCACTGCGTATATACTTTTCAATAGTGAGCTCTAGTGAAGGCATATAACAGTGTTGAATCACTAGAAATTGTCACCAATGTTGATTTTTTTCAAAAGGCCATCAATTCGATTCGTCGACTATACTCGTGATACAATATATATTATTTAATACTAATCATATACAATATATATAATATATGCTATATCTACTATTATAGGTAATAAGTTAGTACTCCCAACTCACATACAACTGTTTAGTATGGAGTGCCGGTTCAAGAATCTTAGATTTTGATATCATAAGTATAACAGATATAAGTTTATAACGATATAAGTTCTTGTGAAGTAGATTTGACTACATAGACAACTGCATAAACTAGACTCTCTTTTTGAACCTCTATCAAATTGTTAACATTAGAAACACTTTATTGTAGTCTGTGTACTCGATTTAGTGTATTGTAGGAGTTGTCCTATCATGTGTTATTGGTGAAGATAACTCCATCTTCTACTACTCAGAGATTAACAAAATCTTTTCACAAAAACATACAACTTACATTATGTATTTGCCTACAATGGTGAACCTTTAGTTTAAATACAAGAACCAGCCAATTGCATACTTTCACGAACAAATGACAGCAAGAAGAATAGGACTCACTTGTCTAAAATCTAAGCTAATTTAACTCCATACATATACTATGTTTGTAGTTTTTGAAATAGTCAGGCATTATAAATCACTAGAAATAATTATATACCGAATTATTCATAAACCACACTTACTAGTGATACTTCTCATTTTGTGTAATATTAAATATATATCAAAATGAATGGCAAGTATTAAAACTACTTAATATGATACCTGTTCCAGCAAACGCCCTCTCTGATTGGCTGATTTGGATTTGTTTGCGTCTTCTTGCGACTGAAAAAGGAGAATAAATTATGACACAAAGTCCGTGTAAACAAACTCATTCCAAGCTTTTCAGCATAAAATACAGGTAGTTGCCTCCTCGTGTCAAGCACTATAAGTGTTGCTTACCATAAAATAACAAGCAATGACCTAATACCCATGATATAAGTTCAACAGGCTGAACTTATATCATGGCCAACAAAGTTTATGTGTATGAATAAGACAAACGCTATATTAACCTATAGATTTGTAAAGATTTCCACATGAAACTACAGGAATTTAGAGAAAAAGTTAGTTTAGTACGCTGTTATGCATTTGTTAGTCATAATACATTGTATTGCCCACAGATGACAGGATTGTCATGCCTAAATTATTCAGATCCATCAAATTTAAGCTGCAAGGTTGAAGATTAGCAAAGTCTATTCCTCTCATTAAAATCTTATCAAATATTATAATTGATACAATAATAATAATATAAACAGCCATTTCAACTAATTAGAAATAATATAAGAAATGGAAACCTTTAAATACACCACAAAGTTAGACGCATTACGTCAGGTTTCAATTTGACACTATTGCAAAACCTCGTAAGTTTAAAGGCAAGTTTTATCTCCTAAAGTTTATAACTGTTAGAGATAAAACTTGCATTATGCTGATCACTGTAGTGATGATCAGACTGTAGTGATGATCAGACTGTAGTGATGATCAGACTGTAGTGATGATCAGACTGTAGTGATGATCAGACTGTAGTGATGATCAGACTGTAGTGATGATCAGACTGTAGTGATGATCAGACTGTAGTGATGATCAGACTGTAGTGATGATCAGACTGTAGTGTGAGCATTTCTTTGAAAACAACATTCTAGTTATTAAAATTATGGATATCTCAGAAATAATGATTGGCTTAAAGAAATATCCTCGAGGTGTCAATATATCCTCAATTTAAATAATAAATACGCCCACGTCCAAATCAAGCTTCATGTGAATAGTACAAGCAACGCATAAAATACTAATATACAGTACTAAGTGAGTATCAAATACTAATATGGTTTTTTGTATCTTTTTATCCACATGCTAAACAGAATAGCGTAAGGGTGTTATTAAAAAACTATTATATTATGGTCTACGGATGTAGTTTTACAAGTGGCAGGAAAAATACAGTAAAACTTCAGATTTTTACTGTAATCCTTTCCAAAAGGCTGTTTAAAAAGTGATTCGTTCAAAATCAAGTTATTTAAATTGAAAACTACCTTCCCAATATAATCAATGTAAAATAATTTTAAACCATTCCAAATCTAGAAAATAGCTTTTTCAAACAATTTTTATGATTTAAACTACATAAACTGTACGCATGTAATAAGAAAGCTGGTCATATGTGAAATACAATGATCATCTCATGAAAATCTATGAATAGACTAGAACAGATTGTGGAATGTACCATACTGCTGTATCTGTAGCCGGTCATACCTCACCTTCGTTTACTCAAAGTCTTGTCAAATGTTTACCATTAATTAAAAATATAGAAATAGACTGCGATCTATTTTAAGAAAAAATTTCCTATATTAGATCATAAACATTACATCAACATTCCCTTCATTTTGTTTTTAGCAATTTTTATATAAACTGTAAAGTAGCGAAAGCTCGCCTATGCTCAGGTTGCAGATATAAAACATCCAATGAAGGAGTGTGTGACATAAAACAGCACAACAGAAACGTTACATTTCTACCAATCCTAACATCAAAACAATCAAGGTAGCAACATAATCCATGCTATGGTAAGAGGTAACAAAATAATCAGAAAAAATTGTAGAAACGTTAATAAAGGATATAGTTAAGCATTGTATCAAAGATTGTGCGTCTAAAATGGCCCACCTTAAAAAATGTCTTTTTGACACGAATCACAATTACAACTGCTCACAATAGAGGTTGAATACTTAAGGTATTCAGGTTCACTCAGCTTTTGGTTCGCTCCAAAGGTGACATTTTTGTCAAAGTTCAAGGTGTGAAGGATCTCGAATTTTCTGGAGGAAATCCGATTTGGACGACATCGGAAACGTTTGAAAGTCGAGGAATAACTATACTTTACTAATATCTCATTAGCTGCGCGGTGTGCTCAAATGTATACTACACAACTTAGGTTCTACAGTATATATATGTAATTTTGGTTCCAGATTATATGTTGCAGTCTACTTCCAAGACATGTAAAAGGTTCACCTTATTCTAGTTCTGAACTCACCTGGAAAATTTGTTAGCTAATGCATTTAAACTATGAAATTTTGACAGTGATGCATGTTGAATGCCTTACACCATTTAATATCAAGAGAAGATAATTGCTTTCTAGATTGAACTTTTTATCAGACCCACACCAGAGAACTAAAATCCGAGAAATTTTCAAAAAACTTTGATAAGGTTCTCTTTAACTTCTGCATCTGTTATCTTTACAGAGCTTACATCAAGTACATGTAGCATTAGTAGCTCTTTGAAGATGAAATTTTCAACCTAAAAAAGTCGTAAGTTACCAAACCTATGATAGCTATCTGACACATCTTATGACATAATAAAAATTATCATAACTTGTAAAGAAACCATGTACAATTATTCTGGTCATACCTAAATGGCTCGGAAAAATCAATTAAAAAAATTATGGCATTGACAAGAATAGGCAATCAGTAAGCAGAAAAATGTTAGCTATTTGGCAGGGTTGGCTCGGCAAAAACCAAGCGGTTTAAACCAGCCGAAAAAAACCGTTTGCAAACTAATATTTCATTTAGTGGGTTCAAGCCAAATTACTTGGATTGTCAGAATTCAGTTCATCAAGTTCTTGTGTTTTGAAAAGTTAAAGCAGTGCCTTGAATTTCCAACATGCCTCACAAAAAATAACCCTGTTTGGCAGTATTTTACTCGAACTGCAGAAGGCAAAGGTTTTAAGGCAAAATGTAGTAAGTTCGTTGTTGCAATACAACTAGTCACTGAGAATCAGCATGATTAGGCATATTCGTGTGTTTTACCCTGGGTGAATCTCAAGTTTTCATTGCATATTCCAGCAACAGCCTACACGAGAAAAGGTATGCTACATACTTTACTTTGGGGGAGCTTGAAATAGTACAAGTTCTATTAATCCAAGCATCCTAGTTGCTTTTTAACACACTGTTTCAATATGCACATCCCATTTAATATCTCTACCGATATTCACACCTTAATACTTTATTGTTTCCCTGTTTATTGTCTTTTGTTATTGCAAGCATATTTTGCCCAAACACTGTAACACGTAATTTTACGGGATTTAACTGTATCTTATGTACGTTTATCTGCCTTCTATTAGGCCCATTAAGGTAATCCTGAAATTTTATGCAGTGCTGGTTAGACTTAACATCACATTAAAGAATGACATCATCGGCACAAAGCCCGATTTTTGAATGCTTAATCGTATTAACTATGTGATTTATGTATAGGATAAACAACACTTCACCTAGAACGGAAGCCTGACTAACTCCAAATGTAACTAGCAAAATTTCTGAAAGTCTACCATTCACCACAACCTTTTGGAGAGAAAATATTGTACCCACAACAAAAACTTAGGATTTACATTGTATTGAGATTGTAGCTCAAATATTAATTCGTCATGATCTATTTTATGAAACAATTTGAGAATTCTAAGATAGCGGTATGTACAGTTGTTTTGTTGTCTCGAAAGTTCTGCAGGCCATTTAGGAAAATCACAAATTGAGTCTACAAGAAACCCCTTTCTAAAGTCGTGTTGGTTGACATTTTGTTAATATATATTAACAATAAGCAATTGCACAAATTTGTCGCCAGACTTCTCTCCTTTTGTTTGAATAAAATACAGGATGATACAACTTTAAATTTTTACAACCACAAGTTGAATAGGATGTAGAGCAGCCTAGTACATGATGTTCTCCTCCCCCCCCCCATAATCCCCTTTGCGTTGTTGTATGGAAATACTGCGAAAACAATATACCAATAGGGAATGCAGCCAGAACACAGGATAAGCATATAATTCGCACAAGCAGCAAGGCGCCTAAAAGATGTCAAAAGATCCAATAATTGAAAACGTCAAAAGAAAATTATAAACTTCCGAATTGGAAGAAATCAGTCATGGAAACTGCATCAGCACCGCCTGTGGAAACCACCAAAGGAAAGTGGAAGCAATTAAACCTACCAACCACCTTCACCAGAAAACCACCAGAGAAACATTAGAGACGAATCAAATGAGTGCACACATAGATCTGCCACCCCTGTCAAACATGACCTAGATACCAGGGGTAAGTCACGAGCTTCACACTACACGCCGACATCACGTGCACAAGCTAAAGACTTACGCAAACAATATATCTTCATACGCCTGACATAAAGCATTGAACATTACCACTCAACCTACAGGCTAACCATTTCACATGCCAGACATCTATCAAATATAACAGCTCCAATGACTCAGCATCTCTATCCCCATCTCTATCTCCGGCTCTAGCTTGAGCTCTGGCTCTCTCTCTTCCCGAGGGCCTCCTTGGACGCTTTCCCATCTGCCTGCTGAGGAGCCTCTCTCTCTCTCTTCTCTACCAATGGAGCCTCCTTCTCCTCCACCAGCTGAGCTTCCTCTACGCCACTATCTCAACTGCCGACACTCTACCTATGACCTCTCATGACTCTCGTTTGGCTGTCGAAACTAACAGCTGTACAGGACTGATCAACAATCATAGACGACCGTTCGAGTAAGGATGTAACTTTCATTAGCTATTCTAATTGTTTTGTCATTAAATATTATTGTTTTATAATTTTGTTAGTTGTGTATTTTAATTGTTTGACTTATAGAATAAAAAAGTAACTTTTACTGGTAAATATCAGCATTGCTTACAATAGCTTAACACCTTCACTATATTTGAACCAGTAATAATCAAATTAGTTCCCACAAGCTAAATAAAAGTGCACAAACTAAACATAGTCAAAATAGAATAATATGATAAGCAAATTCAACACTGATGCTATGTGTGGATTTGGATTAGTTATGCATAACATAATTTCTCCACAACCACACAACAGCTTAATACCAATGATATACAGCCCCCCTTGCCAATGATATACAGGGGGCTGTATATCATTGGTAATACTCGACTTCATTTACTTACACAAATAACACCCTTTTGTTTAATGAGGTTTGCAACAAATCTAATTTCATGGTCAGTTCCCAAATAAATACCATTAAATTTTCACTCACAGAATGTTGGTAAAAGTGTGAGGTTTGCGAAGAACTAAATAAAACGGCAGTCAAAGACTGCAATTTAAAGAAAAATTTGAAGGCGTGTTGACCGTGACCTTTGTGGAGAACAGCAGCCCATGCTTTTTGAGAGTCGGTGAAACGGGCGGGTGTAGTAAGTGCTTAGGGGTGCCGCTAACAATGATAGCGCTTCGCAATTTAAACTTTCCGCTAAAATAGATTAAAAACCAAATCTAGCGTAGTACGTACATATTTTGTACGTGTATATAGTGTATGTTCGTACTACGCTCGATTTGGTTTCAAGTCTACTTTAGCGGACAGTTTTAGTCCGTTTAATCTGTAAATATTATGGGGTGACAGGTCTATGTTCCGCACGCCCTATGTTCCGCAAGGCCCTATGTTCCGCACATTTCCACAAAATCGAAAGAACTTTCTAAAAAGGACAGACAACTTCTAAAATAAATACAATTATTGCTGTTTAAATAAAATCCGTCTATGCCAAATCACGCCGTTGGAAAAATACAAACCGCTCTGCTGAACTTGAATGAAAATAAAAAGATCTGACGAATGAAAATTCACTAAAAATTAGTAGTGATGATACAAGAAATATACGAAAAGAATACGCAAAACTACATCTTTTTCAGTCATATCTTTATCTTAAAGTAATATAGATAAAGTCAAAGGCTACTTCATTCTTCTATTTAATTAAATACAAGTGTTCGTGTAAGCCTACATTTTCAATCATAAAAAGCCATAAACTATGTATTTCTCACTCCATAACAATATTAACATAATCATGTAAGCCTATGTTACGTACTCTGTAATATAATACAATTTTTCTTCTAGGCGTAATGTTTTCACTACATGATATTGTATGCCAATAAAACCGGTGCTCTGCACTAAATGATATAGCAAATAAACAATCATGAGGGCCTATGTTCCTCACTCAATTATAATACTGTATAAATATAAACATGAGGCTTATATTCCTCACTCAACTATATTATAAATATAATCATAAGGGCCAAAGTTCTTCATTCGATAATATTATAAATATAGTAATGAGGGCCTATGTTCTTAACCCTATTATATCATAAATATAGTCATGAGTGTGTAGTTGTTACTAGTTAGACACGAATATAGCACAATGAGGGCCAATGTTTATCACTTTATTATATTATAAATATAATTGTGATGGCCTATGTTCTACACTATGTTATAAATATGATCCTGATGGCCTGTGTCCCTCATTCTATTAGCATGAAAAAAACCATGAAGGGCCTATGTTCTTCACTTTATTTATTATAAATATAATAATGTTATATTACAAATATTTGATTAGTTGAATTATTTATTGTTATGTTTCTGCACAGAAGCAATTAAATAGAGTATTAAATTAGAGAAATGGTTTATTGCACACTCCAGAGACAACTGATTTGATAACAGAAAACCCAAGTATTTATATGTTTGGTCATAGAAAAGCTTTGTAAAAAGCTACAAGCATTATTAATAGCTATAATGAGACAGTACTATATAATATTAGCTTGTATAAAGCTTTAGCTAAAAAGCATAATGTTTGTTGGCAAAGTACCAGTAATACTAGGCACTTGCATGACACCTCCTCACTAAGCTAAAGGTTCTTTCTGGTTCTCTTAGACCTTCGGGGTTTGTCTCTGCTATACTCATCTCCATCAGGTAGACGAGGGTTGCGTGGTCTTCTTCTAGACGGAGGTTGCTCTGTTACAGTTGTAGGGGCTGGTAGTTGCAGTTTTGTCTCCTCTGTTATATCAGGTTTATCTCCAGGGTCTTGATCTTCTTCTGTTGAGTATCTTGGTCTGAGTTGTTCAACATGTCTTCTCCAAGTAGGTCCCTTTGGTACCACTTTGACATTGAGACTACGAGTTCCATATATCTTAGTAACAATGGCTGGAACCCATCTAGGTTGTCTGTTGCGTCTAGGTCCATGATACAAGGCATAGCATGGTGCTCCAAGATTGTAGCTGTGTATCTTGCTAACTGTCTTTTCTGCCGATCGGTTGACTTCTCTGGATTGATGAAACTGTGCTATGTGTGCGGGTGATGGCAATAGGGTGTCAATCTTGCATCTCATCTGTCTTCCATTCAGCAGCTGACTGGGAGAGTATCCTGTAGGAAGTGGTGTCCTTCTATAGTGCATCAGGAACTGTTGTAGTGCAGATTTAGGTGAGAGTGACGATTTCTTCATGGCTTGTTTGAAGGATTGTACTAGTCTTTCAGCTGCGCCATTTGTAGCTGGATGGTAAGGTGCTCCAGTGAGGTGAACAATGCTTCTCTCTTGACACCACTGCTGAAACTCTCCTGAGGTGAAGCTGGTAGCATTGTCAGTGACTATGGTGTGAGGGTATCCAAAGTGTGCGAATATCTCCTCTAAGATGTCTGTGGTAGCTCTGGTAGAAGTAGATGACGTCCTGTGTATGCATGGATACTTTGAGTAGGCATCTATCATCACTAGCCATTGGCTGCCCATGAAGTTCACTGCATGATCTAAGTGAAGACGACTCCATGGCTTCTCAGGTAGCATCCAGGGATGTATAGGATACTTCTGTGGAAGCTTCTGGTGTTCAGCACAGGCAGTGCACTGTCGGCTTGTCTCCTCTATATCAGAGTCAATGCGAGGCCAATAGACAGCCGTTCGAGCTAGCTTCTTCATTCTTTCCCTTCCAAAGTGTCCAAGGTGAAGGATCTTTAATACTTCCTGTTGTAACTTGACAGGAATGACTACTCTGTTGCCATATAGAAGACAACCTTCAGTGATAGAAAGTGAATCTGAGATCTTGTGGAAGAGTGACAGCTGAGTCTCCTTCATCTCTTTGTTACCAGGCCATCCTTCTGCTGTGTAGCGCATTACTGTGGCTAGTGTTGGGTCTTTCTTTGTCTCTTTTGCTAGAACATTGTAGTCTGTAGAGTTGAGCTGTTGTCCAATAGTGTGAATAGTGCATACTGTATCAACATCATCCTCATCTTCTCTTGCATCAAACTCTTTATCAGGTCCAACTGGCAGTCTTGAGAGGACATCTGCATTTTTATGATGCTGGGTAGATCTGTATTCTATGGTGTAGTCATACTGATTTAGTACCAGTGCCCATCTTGCTAGTCTGTTGGCTGCTAGAGCTGGAACTCCTTTGGTAGGTCCTAGAAGTGTGAGAAGAGGTCTGTGGTCAGTTACCAAGATAAACCGTCGACCATACAGGTACTGGTGATACTTCTTTAGAGCAAATATGATTGAGAGAGCTTCTTTTTGTATTTGTCCATATTTCCTCTGTGTGCTGGTCAGTGTTTTTGAAACATTGGCTATTGGTCTCTCACTTCCATCAGGATAACGATGAAATAGTACAGCTCCCAGTCCAGTTTCTGAAGCATCACATGAGATTCCAATGTCAAGATCTGGGTTGAAGTGTGCTAAGACACTATCAGTTGATAGCATATCTTTCAGTTTGTTGAAGCTCTTTTCTTGTTCAGTGCCCCACTTCCAGGTCTCTCCTTTGCGTGTCAGTTTGTGCAATGGTCCTGTGAGTTGTGACAGATTGGGTATGAACTTGCTGTAGAATTGTGTAGCTCCTAAGAAAGATCTTAGCTGAGTTAAGTCTGTTGGGACTGGCATCTGTTGTACTGCATCTGCCTTCTTTCCTTTAGTGATTCCCTTTGAAGTGAGTTTGTGTCCCAGATACTCTACTGTAGATTGAGCAAAACAGCACTTGTCTTTTCTACATCTGAGCCCTCTTTCTTCTAATCTTTGAAGAAGTCGACGTAAGTTTTGTAGATGGCTCTCTGCATTGGCTCCACTCACTAGTATATCATCTAGGTATACTGCTACTCCTGGGAGGTCTTGTGTCAGTTGCTCCATGATTTCTTGAAAATACCCTGGTGCTGAGCTTATGCCAAAGGGCAACCTCTTCTGTAGTAGTACTCCTCGGTGTGTTGATAGTGCTAGTCGTCGTTGACTTTCTGGTGCCAACAATATTTGATTGTAGGCATCTGCTAAATCAATCTTTGTGTAGCAATAGCCTCCACCTAGTTTTCTGATTAGATCTTCTGGTAGTGGGATAGGTTTCCTATGTGTTTCTAGCTGATTATTGATAGTCTTGGAGTAGTCTCCACATACTCTGATCTTCCCTGCAGCTTGACCTGTTGTAGATTTGCGTAAAGGTACAACTGGTGTTCCATACTGGTTGAATTGAGTTGGTTCCCATATGCCTTTAGCTACACCTGCTTCGTATGCTTGGTTGAGCTCTTCTGTCAAGGCAATAGGAACTGGTCTGGGTCGGCAGAAGACTGGCTTTGTTGAAGGTTTGAAGTTTATCTCTAGTTCAAAGTTCTTGAGACATCCTAGCTCGTCTTTGAATATTTCTGGAAATTCTTTGCACATCTCCTTACACTTGATTTGTAACCTCCCATCTGGCTGGTTCTCTGTGATTGTTGATACAAGGTTCTGTTGTAGCTTGTCATCAATAGAGATGCCTAGTTGCTGTATAGCAGTTCTTCCTAGTAGGTTGAGATCTTGTACAGCACTAATCACAAATGGTAGTCTGACTTCTTTCTGTGCATCTAATTGGGCAGTTAGCTCACATCTGCCAAGCGTCTCTATGAGATGTCCTGAGGCTGATTTGTAGTTAACTGTAGTAGGTTTTAGGTTTGGCTTTCCTAGCTTCTCCCATATTGATTTACAGATGAAGTTGTCACATGCTCCAGTGTCCAGTTCAAGTGTGAAGTTGTCTCCCTCCAGTTTGATGTTTTCAGCAAGTTTCACCATCTTGGTTGATGTGCATTCTATCATCTTTACTGGTTTTTCTGCTGCAGATGATTTCTTTTTCTTGCATGCTCTTTCTATGTGACCTTGTTTAGAACAAAAGTTGCAGGTGGCTGCTTTGAATCTGCAGTCATCCGCTGTATGGTTAGTTCGGTCACATCTGTAGCATAGCTTTCCTTCCTTCTGCTTGTCAGGTGTAGAGTTGTTTTTCTGGATTGGTTTGTATCTTGATTTCTGTTGAGCAACCTTGTTGACTTTAGACGAGTTTCCATAAACTGTCTCTTTGGCAACTTTAGCTGCTTCTTCTGTTTCCTGTGCTACCTGTATAGCTTTGTTGAAGTTGAGTTCATTGTCCTTGACCTTGAAGAGAGATTTGAGAACTGCTTCATTGTTTACAGAGCAGATAAATCTTGTTCTGAGAGCCTCATCTAATGGATCTGTAATGTCTATGAAGGCACATGTAGTTGCATCTTGACGAATTCTGGCAGCTAACTCTTGAATAGTTTCTCCAGGTTTCCTCTGCATGTCACTCCAATACTTGTAACGCTCTCTAACAATGAAGCGCTTAGGGTCATACTGGTCTTTGAGAAATTCCAGTATTTCATCCATGTTGAGGTCGTTGATCTGCTTGGGTGTTGAAAGCTGAGCTGCCATATTACTAAGCTGCTTGTAGAGTGTAGGCTGTTGGTTGGTGAGAAAAGTGCCAGCAATCTTGTCTTGATGAATAGAATTTGCTGCAATGAATGTGTTGAATCTGTCTATGTAATCTGTTAGTAGCTCTGCTGTTGGGTCAAAACCTGGGAAGGCTGGAACAGCGGTTGCAGCTGTTTCTTGTTTCCGTTGTAGGTTTTGTAGTAGTAGCTCCATCAGTTTCTTATTCTCCTCCATTCTTTCATCTTGCTGACGTCGCAACTCCTCCATTCTTTCATCTTGCTGACGTCTGTATTCCTCTTGTTGCTGCTTGAACTCCTCATGCTGCCGTTGTCTATGCTCTTCTTGCTGTTGTCTATGCTCTTCTTGCTGCTTTCTCTGCTCCTCTTGCTGCTGTCTCTGGTCCTCCTGCTGCTTCTGCATTAGCTTGATCTGCTCCTCTTGCTGCTGTCTCTGGTCCTCCTGCTGCTTCTGCATTAGCTTGATCAGGTCTGCTACTTCTGCAATTGTAGTGGTGCAATTTTGAACAGTTACTCTTGTAATAAACTAGAACTCTTTGTATCGATTTTATCAATGATAAAATCTGAACAACACTCTTTGTAACTGTTCAAAAGAGAAATCCTTGTTGCCAATTTGCTTCTGTTATGTTTCTGCACAGAAGCAATTAAATAGAGTATTAAATTAGAGGAATGGTTTATTGCACACTCCAGAGACAACTGATTTGATAACAGAAAACCCAAGTATTTATATGTTTGGTCATAGAAAAGCTTTGTAAAAAGCTACAAGCATTATTAATAGCTATAATGAGACAGTACTATATAATATTAGCTTGTATAAAGCTTTAGCTAAAAAGCATAATGTTTGTTGGCAAAGTACCAGTAATACTAGGCACTTGCATGACATTTATATTATTAGCTATGTATAGTTACGTATATTATAAACATAATATGTTCTTCTTTTTATTATAATATAAATATAATCATGAGGGTTTTCGTTTGACACTCTAATTTATTATAACTATAACAATGTTATATGATAAATATTTTTTAGTTAAATTATTTATATTATTAGCTGTGTATAGGTGCGTATATTATAATTATAATATGTTCCTCAGTTTGTTAGAATATAAATATAATCATGAGGGTTTCTGTTCGTCACTCTATTTTATTATAAATATAACAATGATATATTATAGATATTCTATTAGTTAAATTATTTATATTATTAGTTGTATAGAGTTCCTCATTTTATTATGTTATAAATATAATCATGAGGGTCTCTGTTCTTCACTCTATTATATTATAAATATAGTACTTGATGAGGGCATATGTTCCTCACTCAATTATAATATAAATACAGTGATGAAGGACTAGGTTTCTCACTCTAATTTATTATAACTATAACAATGTTATATTATGGATATTTTATTACCTACAAAGAGTTATATTATTACGATTACATAACTATATATAGTCACGTATATAGTTACTCACTCGTAACTATACATGTATATAGTTACGTATATTATAAATATAATATGTTCCTCATTTTATTATAATACAAATATAATCATGAAGGTCTCTGTTCCTCACTCTATTATATTATAAATATAATAATGAGGGCCTATGTTCCTCACTTGAGATTGCGCAATATACTCAAAAGGCCTATGTTCCTCACTTCATAACGAGCATATTTTATTTGCTTGGGTCTACGTTTCTCACTTGAGATTGCGCAATATACTCAAGGGGCCTATGTTCCTCACATCATAACGAGCATATTTTACTTGCTTGGGTCTACATTTCTCACTTGAGATTGCGAAATATGCTCAAAGGGCCTATGTTCCTCACATCATAACGAGCATATTTTACTTGCTTGGGTCTATGTTCCTCACTTGAGATTGCGCAATATGCTCAAAGGGCCTATGTTCCTCACTTCATAACGAGCATATTCTACTTGCTTGGGTCTATGTTCCTCACTCGATATTGCGCAATATACTCAAAGGGCCTATGTTCCTCACATCATAATGAGCATATTTTACTTGCTTGGGTCTATGTTCCTCACTCAATATTGCGCAATATGCTCAAAGGGCCTATGTTCCTCACATCATAACGAGCAAATTTTACTTGCTTGGGTCTATGTTCCTCACTTGAGATTGCGCAATATGCTCAAAGGGCCTATGTTCCTCACATCATAACGAGCATATTTTACTTGCTTGGGTCTATGTTCCTCACTCAATATTGCGCAATATGCTCAAAGGGCCTATGTTCCTCACATCATAACGAGCATATTTTACTTGCTTGGGTCTATGTTTCTCACTTGAGATTGCGTTATATACTCAAAGGGCCTATATTCCTCACATCATAATGAGCATATTTTACTTGCTTGGGTCTATGTTCCTCACTCAATATTGCGCAATATGCTAAAAGGGCCTATGTTCCTCACATCATAACGAGCATATTTTACTTGCTTGGGTCTATGTTCCTCACTCGAGATTGCACAATATACTCAAAGGGCCTATGTTCCTTACTTAATAGGTATTTCCAAAAAGCAGCAACAGAACCAAGTACATGTAGTTATATCTAGCAACTAAATGATGACATTGTCTAGTAATTTATTTAGTGGAAACTGGTAAAATATCCTCATGTAACATTAGTGCCATAAATTGCAACAAGTGCTTGTTAAAAAAGTTTCTATATCTCCTCTTTCTACTTTACATGTTCTACTCTTCACATGCCTAATTTAAATAAAATAAATGAGCTAATCGATGTAATAATACATTATGTAACTACAATAATAAAATGTGTTTTAAACATCTACCATAAACAAACCAGCCAAGTAACCAACGGATTATTTGGATATTATATAGCCGATATATTTAGGATTTTATCTTGTTCTAGCAATTTCATCTGAGAGCCCCAACAGGTATGAACTATTTCTTAATAAATAATTTTACATACAAAAAGTGTTCTTTGACAATCAACTGAATTGATAAATACAATATACAATAGATTCTTACGAAGTGACTGCGGGTAATTTTAAATTATTTCATTCACAGCATATTTTATTGCTCGCCAATAGCTAGTTATTGTTCATTTTCCCTGCTTCAGCTGTCTCTTGAGCTTTTGGATTCGTTCTTCTAACTTCTGCCACTTTTTGCGCCTGCAAACTATCAGTTTCCCTGAAATGAAAATTATTGCATATAAATAAAAATGCATTTGAAAAGCGTTTAGGATATATATATATATTTATATATATATATATATATATGGTTTGCCAAAGAAGGTAGATTATAATGATCGTTCCTATATTTTTTCGTAAAAAGACAAACCTGTTTCAGCAGCTGCGGCTCTTTGTTTATACAACACTTCTCCATCTTTTAGACATGAAATCAGAAGCCATATCGAAGGGTGCTTCCTTCCAACGACGTCATTGAAATGGCTGTTCCAGGCTAGGCATAAAAGACAAACACTGCTGAATAAACCCATAGTATGATTAAGCTATACGAATGATCTTTTTTAATCCAAAATTTTGGATAAAAATTGCATACAGCTTTTATTTCAACCTTGTGGAAGCTTATTTCTGATTTACAGCAGATTGCTGTATGCTCACGAGCCTTTTAGGATCTTAGCCTAAATACTGGGGACTGCACATTCGCACTGTCGTCTACGTGATGTTTGATATGCACATATGCGGTAAAATACTTAAAGTTTGTAGTGAAGGCAGCGGCTTTTTGAATGCTTCTCTTTTTTATTGAATTACTTTGAGGAAGACAAAATTATAAATTGAGTGTCAATAAACTTTGCTGGTTTTCAATATATTAAAACAGCAGAATAATATGAATCAGAATCAAAGGATATTGGCACATGATGTATCATTATAGAATATAGTTTTAAGAATAAAAATCTGCCTGCATACTGCTAGCGAGAATTGTTTTGCTGACAGATATTTTTGTTAACAAGATTCAACATATTCCACAAATATAAACAATATGCAATAACTGGGGAAGCCGAATTGCCAAGCATCACTAATATTGTGTAAAGGACGATGTCTGAGTTTTTTGATATTGTAATTTGTTTCAGCTTTTTATATTCACCTTCCACATAGTTGTTAGTCCGTGTGCTTATGTCTCGAAAATATACATTCCATACACTGATTGGAATGACTCCGTGTATAAAGGTATCATGGAAATAGGCTAGTAACATTTCCATGGCTGGAAAGTGTTTTGCAGCCTCCCTTACAGCTACTGAGCTCTTTAAGCTACTACAAAAAGAAATGAGAAAACATTAATTAAGGATTCAGATGTCATCGAGGAAGCATGGTGGAAATCATACTATGAGATGTTTGGTTGGATTTATAGGTGGCGAACTCAAACGTTTGCTGCATTTGCTCTCTTGCAAAATATGTACTTTGTAAAACTGTTTCATGGCAATTGGTAGCTCATATTTTTTGGTTGCTTTGAATTTACACTGAAGTTATATTATACTTATAAGTTATATTATTTTTGACGAAGCCAGATGAAAGGTTTCATCCAATATATTCGTTAGTAATAAAGTGATGGTTAATCCTATCAATGCCATATTTCAGAAAACAGGCATATTTGCTTTTAAACCAATTTTTAATGCACACATCTGCTGATCAGCATTTGTTCATGTTGAAAATGGTACTATAACCCTTTCTCTGTGACCTTACACCATTATTGTCTCCTACTTGTATGTTTAGATAATTTATATCTTAGTATGCCAGTTCATTGCATAATTGCATAACAGTTGTTGCCTGGACTTTGACTAATAAAGGTGTTTAACTTGAGAAAACTATCCAAGGATATATACCTTTCACAACCCAGTTTCAACTGTTCAAATGTTTATCAGACCACGTTTTTACTATAGGAATTTAAAATGAAATAAATAAACATATATAACAATAAAAATCTTCATTAAACAGTCATGCTAATTTAATACGACTCACTCAAATGCCCCCATCACGTGATGTGGTGGAAGGAAACCCATACTTGATAATTTTTGTACGATATCTTGTACATTACAATCTTTCTGGTATGCTGATTTCAGACCAAGCGCTGCCACCTTCCGAGAAACACTCTGGGTGAAGTGGAAATAGCACCCACATATTGCTACATTGGGCCATGCTGATTTTACCGCTTCGTGGAGACTAATCTCGAAATCACAAACAACCTCCAGAGCATTCATTTCTTCAGTGCCCTTGACAACCTTGAGCATCTACAAATTTATAAAGTCATTCAAATTCAGGCAGCAATTTGGAAAAATTACAAAAAAACTTTTAACATGGTATAATTATTAATAATTAGCGACCATACATTGTAGGGCACATTTAGCATAGATTTTATGATAGGCAATAATGTGTAATAAGTATAAGATCGTTAGCAATTATTCAACACTGCTGAAGTTTTTACTAGGAGTTATTCATCAGAGCAGCTTGAGCGCGATAAGTGTAAGAAGCTTTCTAAAGGATTGAACCCTCTGTGCTTATCCATTGACTAATAAGCCGATGCGGTCTAAAAATAATTAGCCAATGGGCTTTCATTTCCACTAGGTGTACATTATTTAGTGATATGTAATACAGTGTCTCTAGTAATATTTACTAGAGAATAATAATATTATTACTAAAGACACTTTTTAAATCAAACACTCGGGCTGTTATCATCAGCATAAGCTAATCTGAAGCAACAAGTTATTGTTTTTAACAAGATTCAATTTCAATATAATAAATAAAACCACCAAATTATTTGCGTTTTCTAATTGTTTAATGTGTTTTAATCAGGATAGTCATTTAATTTTCACGTGACTGTATAGAACTGTGGTTCCGGTGACGGTTAGTGGGACATAGTAGTTGGACTATATTGTACTAGGCGGATAGTCCAGTACACGTAATGAAGAGTCAAACATCGATCAATCAGGCTTACGGTCTTCAGCAGTCTCATGAAAATTTAAAAAGATCTCGTTGATTCAGTACATAATGCAGAGTTTTATACCCATGCATGGCAGTAATACCTCAAATATAATTAAGAAATCAATGATGAGCTCTGTAGGTTAAAACATATAGGGCGTGTGCCTACAACGTAAATAATCGCTTCTAGGAACCTTTACATAATAGAGATTTTACGTTATAAGAATAGTAAACTACATGTATATTGCCTAATCCATTCCAATATCTTCCCAAACTCACCCCTTAGTCATACAAAAAACAACATTTTAATTTGTCAGCAGTATTATTGATTTGCAGCAACAATGCTCATTTACAACGATTTGCTTATTTTTTCTAAACAGCAAAGCCTATTCAGCAAAGTGAAACTAATAGCAAATATTTCAGACATCTAAAAGTAAGCAGAACAAAAAAATATATTTTACCATGAAACTAGCGGTACTACCTGTTCGTAGTCTATCTGTATGCAGGGGTCAAAGTTAGTATAAAATATACCTTTTGGTGGTACTAAAACTCGTGACATTCAGATTGGTAAATTGGCACTGTAACACCTGCACCAATCGATCTCCCTCAAGTATTTCTGAATAATTGCGCAGCTACCTTATCCTCAGTTTTGTCGACACATCTGACGATTTATCTCGACAATTTAGAATGTCACAGAAGCTATACATATGTAATAGTAATGCATTCGGTTTGTTCTTTTGCAAGTGTGGCGAGATGTGCTGCCATTCGACGATAATTTGAGAACTCACCCGACTTGACTCTCTACGTTATATTTTTTTATGGTGTGAGAAGCAAAAACTTTACATAAATTCCAAAGAGCGTAAAGATTTAAGTTATAGAAGTGTTTACTATACTGAATGATTTTTATTTATTAAAACTCGATATCATCAGATTCACCATGAAGCTCATTTTGTAACATTGGCCCTCTTATATACACTAGTATGTAACGATATACACTAGTATGTAACTATGTACACTAGTATGTAACTATGTATACTAGACAATGTAGAAGTTGGAAATCAAGATTGCTTATCTCCAAGAGACTGTTATTCAAAGAATACTACCTCCTTATACAGTGTTGTACTTTTTAAAGCCAACAAACAGAATATTGTAGGCACCATTGTATCGGCAACAGTAGCATGGATGGAAACAATCTGCCGATATGGAAATGGTGCGGCTTTAAAGATGTAGTTGCGTCAAAATTTAAGTTGATCTTAAAAGAAAGCATTTTTTTTCTCTATCAGTTGATATGTTGTTTGTTGTGTTACGCGATCGCATTGCCAAGATATTTGAAGATTAAAACCGAAAAAATCTGATCGCCGTAAAAACGCTCAGGCCACAAAAACGTGCCCAGCCTCGCCAAAAATGATGTCACGCGTTTGGCAACCTGTCTCTATCTCTCGTATTCACATCGGCTATTTGCAATAAAAGTCTAGTCTTACGCGGCTCTATTGGAATATATCTTATTTTGTATTTGCTCATGTTGGCTAGAATAAAATTTTAAATCTTGCTACAGATGCATTATTATGAATGTTTAAAAGGCCTCAAATAACGAAAATTGAAAATTTGTTCTACTCACTTTCTCCAAATGTTGTGTAAACATTTGGGTACTGACTACCAATTCTACCGGTCTACGGTAATTCTGTCAAGTCACTTTTGTAGAACGCGGTCTTTGTATCAGCACAGTTCTGCATCTACCCATACAAACGATATACAGCCTCCCATAAGCCCCGCCCACATTATGTCGCCTATTACCTATTGCCTACGTACTCGTTTCTTGCTAGTAGTAATCTTACCGAATACTAGATGAAAATACTATACTGAAAATACTAGTGAAATAAGCAAGCCACCTCTTTGAAAAGAATATAGACAGGGATAGAGTTTTAAGAATGAGAAGTCTGCTGCAAACTGGATTTGAACTCACATTCTCCAGTGCTGCGGACACCCATATACCATATCCGATACACTACAATATTCTGCAAATCATGTTTTGCATTATCTTCAACAATATTATTTTATTATATAATTTTTACAAACAAAAATATTTTCATCTCGGCATAAAACTTTTATTAAAAATATTCATCAAGTCGTGGCCACTCAGATAGTATTAGCTGATACAATAAGACAAATTCATCTACTGCAACAAACTCAAACAAAACATCATGGCTTATGCAGCACGCATTCAAGTCTCTCTTTCCACTTTATGGCAGTTTCCACACTGACAAAGCTTTTTCGGCTGGTGGGACGACAAACATTCTGTAATCAGTAAAAAAATGCAATAAATATATGTCATTCTAAAGCGTATCTATTGACAGCTTCCAAATTGGGAGTTAAATAGATTGCGAGTGTAATTTTAAAAACGAATAAACGTTTAACAAACGCACAAGTACGCCAAGCCAACGATTCGAAGCTTTGGTTCTGGAAATTAAAGATTTGCAATGATCAATCGATTTTACCCACTTCCTACGAGTGAAAATAATTTGTAATCATGACTCTAATTTACCAAAGAAAATTCGAAAAAAATATTACAGCTAGGTAAAACGGCAGATAAGCTATGAAACGATGATTTATGAGTGATAACATTTATTACGGCCTATATAAAAATTTCGCACGCATGATTGGCTAACGAATCGACCTCATATTTATCGCTTGTGGTTTCGTTTCAGATAACAAGCTTGTGACGTCACGAAATAGCCACCCGCTGGAACGTGAGCTTTTTAAAAGAGGGCCTCATTCAAACGCATATATCTCTGGACAGGGTTAGTCTACAAAGACAAAAATGGCATCAAATTGTAGCTGATGTTTTAGCCTTTTATGGGTCCTAATTTCATTTTTGACGCAACTACATCTTTAAAGGTTCCATCAATGTAGATGGTCTGCGAACTCCTGGCAATGTGATTGGGCTCATGTCAAAGTAAGCGCAAACCTCCACCTTTGCTCTTAAAACGCTATTCCTGATCTTTTTAAATTCATGCTGTAAATTACATAAATTATTTCTCAGCATTTGTTTTCAATAATTATATTGTTTCAAATTACTTTGGAGAGGTTATCATGCCGTAAAATAAAGAAAGTTTATCGGCTGTAGATATAAGCGAGTATAATATGCTCGTTATGATGTGAGGAACATAGGCCCTTTGAGCATATTGCGCAATCTCAAGTGAGAAACATAGACCCAAGCAAGTAAAATATGCTCGCTATGATGTGAGGAACATAGGCCCTTTTAGCAAATTGCGCAATATTGAGTGAGGAACATAGACCCAAGCAAGTAAAATATGCTCGTTATAATGTGAGGAACATAGGCCCTTTGAGCATATTGCGCAATATTGAGTGAGGAACATAGACCCAAGCAAGTAAAATATGCTCATTATGATGTGAGGAATATAGGCCCTTTGAGCATATTGCGCAATCTCAAGTAAGAAATATAGACCCAAGCAAGTAAAATATGCTCATTATGATGTGAGGAACATAGGCCCTTTGAGCATATTGCGCAATATTGAGTGAGGAACATAGACCCAAGCAAGTAAAATATGCTCGTTATGATGTGAGGAACATAGGCCCTTTGAGCATATTGCGCAATCTCAAGTGAGGAACATAGACCCAAGCAAGTAAAATATGCTCGTTATGAAGTGAGGAACATAGGCCCTTTGAGCATATTGCGCAATATTGAGTGAGAAACATAGACCCAAGCAAGTAAAATATGCTCATTATGATGTGAGGAACATAGGCCCTTTGAGTATATTGTGCAATCTCAAGTGAGGAACATAGACCCAAGCAAGTAAAATATGCTCGTTATGAAGTGAGGAACATAGGCCCTTTGAGCATATTGCGCAATCTCAAGTGAGAAATATAGACCCAAGCAAGTAAAATATGCTCGTTATGATGTGAGGAACCTAGGCCCTTTGAGCATATTGCGCAATCTCAAGTGAGGAACATAGACCCAAGCAAGTAAAATATGCTCGTTATGAAGTGAGGAACATAGGCCCTTTGAGCATATTGCGCAATCTCAAGTGAGAAACATAGACCCAAGCAAGTAAAATATGCTCGTTATGATGTGAGGAACATAGGCCCTTTGAGCATATTGTGCAATATTGAGTGAGGAACATAGACCCAAGCAAGTAAAATATGCTCGTTATGATGTGAGGAACATAGGCCCTTTGAGCATATTGCGCAATCTCAAGTGAGGAACATAGACCCAAGCAAGTAAAATATGCTCGTTATGAAGTGAGGAACATAGGCCCTTTGAGCATATTGCGCAATATTGAGTGAGAAACATAGACCCAAGCAAGTAAAATATGCTCATTATGATGTGAGGAACATAGGCCCTTTGAGTATATTGTGCAATCTCAAGTGAAGAACATAGACCCAAGCAAGTAAAATATGCTCATTATGATGTGAGGAACATAGGCCCTTTGAGTATATTGTGCAATCTCAAGTGAGGAACATAGACCCAAGCAAGTAAAATAGGCTCGTTATGATGTGAGGAACATAGGCCCTTTGAGTATATTGCGCAATCTCAAGTGAGGAACATAGGCCCTTTGAGTATATTGCGCAATCTCAAGTGAGGAACATAGACTGAAGCTAGTATAATATCCTTGTTATGAAGTCAGGTTTATAGGCCCCTTGATTATATTGCGCAATACGAAGTGAGGAACATAGGCCCAAGCAAGTATATTCGTACAATATCGAGTGAGGCCCTTTGACTATATTGCGAAATATGAAATGGAAATATAGGCCATCACGGTTATTCTTTTAAAATAATTGAGTGAGAAACATGGTCCTCATGATGATTTTTATACTATTACTGTCTGAGAAACTTAGGCTTCAATCATTATATTTATATTATTATCGAGTGAGAAATATAGGTCCTCATGGTTATATTTGTAGTTAGTTGGTTAATCTTTATTGAAATAATATTAATATAAAATATAATATTATTTGCCCTTCTATTTGCAGGCAAAAATAAATATCTTCAATTATATTTCATGAGAAGGAAACTCCCCATCTGTAGGTGAGATTGTCAGATGTAAATAACGAAACGGTTACGTAGAGAGGGTAATTACAAGTAGCAAAATAAAATCATACTGGCAGCAAACCAAAATTGCTCCACGGCAAATATTATATGCAGTGTTTATATACAAGACAATACAGAATATATTGTAATTATAAATTTAATCACATTACATTAAATAAAATAATTACCAATATAGATTTATATTTGTAATATTATTGACTGAGAAACATATACCTTACTGAGTGCATTGCAAAATATTATGTGATGAACATGAACATCAACCCTTGCGAGTATACTGCGCAATATTGAGTGAGGAGCATAGGCCTCCATGATTTTATAGATGTTATTATTCAGTGAGGAAGATATGCTTTTATGATTTCATTAACAATCAGCGATTAATATACGTTTTTTGATTATATTGACAAAATCAAATAATTAGAAAAACAGGCTTTAGTTTTTTTTATTTAATTATTATACAATCGCTTGGACAACTTATACAGAACGCATTCCTACATAAACTTGTTTATTGTATTCTTGCGTGGGAAACATCGGCACAGCTAATGTGCTTTGACGAATCATCAGTCACTTTTACGTCCGCAACGTCTAGACAGCAATAAATTTACTGATTGAGCCGTAGCGATTTGCGGAACATAGGGCCTTGCGGAACATAGGGCCTGCGGAACATAGGGCTGTCCCCTATTATGGATGTCTGAGCGGATGTCTTTTATGTTAGACACTTTACCCAAATTATTCAATCTTATTTAGCTAATGAGATGCATGAATTTTAAACAGTTCTGATATACGAACTGGCTGGTGTTGAAGAATTTAATTAGGTAGGAGATTTGTCACGTTTGAAGTAAGTTGAGTTAAATAGGTTCCAATTTGGGAAACATTTTTTATAAATAACTCAATTTTTTATTTCGTTTTGAAACATTAACGCACAACGTTAGAGATTCTGTTTGCGTAATTTATGCTTACAGTTTTCCACTTATCAAGCTTACGTTGACTGAAAGTTAAGGTTCATTTATTCTCCTTTTGGTGCATCAACTATTCGAACAGGACGCTAAAGCAACATTTTTCAAAACTACATTGTTATAAGATCATTCACGAATTGTGTTTTTCAAGGCCGTTCAATGATATTTCAACATTATTTTGCTTGTCACTAATGTTTCGATTACTATAGAACATGGACATATCTATTTGATTAATCAATCACCTAAATGTTAAATCTGTTTTGAAACAATATTATATGCATCAATTGAATTCACATTATCCATATTACATGCTTATGTTTGCTGTAGTCAAAAACAGCCAACTTTAATACCTCACAATTTGCGAGCTTACTGTTGCTTTGTTTAAAAATAGTGCCATCACATTTTTGAGGTCTGCTTAAACATACAAACCACCAACTGAACCATAATTATCTACCTCAACCATCAAGAAAAATGAGCCATTGTGGCAAAGATGTTACATTTGTGTTGTTTTCTCGAGTACTCCTAAGCTTCCTTGTATCTATTATCTTGATTAAATTATTTTTTTGCTGTTTTGACCAGGTAATGTAGGTTTAACAATAACACTTTTTCTGTGTAACAATGTAGATTGTTTTATTTTAATTAATGACTGGTTGTCTCAGCAAAGTAACGAGCTACATTATCAAAGCGAAATAATAGACTACATTTCTATAACAGTGTCATCAGAGTGAACTATATTTTATTCTTAAAGCACATCAATTACATTAATACTTTTATCATATATTTCAGTACATCAGTGTGTTGGCTTTCGAATGAGCCTATATTCAATACACAAAGAATAATAGAACAATGAAAAATAGGGTGTCAAAAGTATGTCCTGCAATAAAAAAACACTTGGTTGTGGTGCTCACAATGGGATGTCTTGATTATCATTCAGCCTTAGATCGTCGATCCTTTCCGCTGTCATTGAAGCTGCGTTTGTCTGTGACAATTGGTGTTTTTAAACCCGGAGAGCGGTAATAATAAACTAGCATTCTAGATAATCAACAATGCCCGGGGATCGTGCTAACTCCCGACCAATGCAAACACATGTTCTAAGTTAATAGATTTCGGGTAATTGTTGAAGTTTACTTTTTTCATCTTTTCGTTCATTTAAACATTTATAGTAATTATTATCACATCGTTTTATATGATGGCATTGTTTGTCACATACAGAAATGATTAACAACTTGATTAATAACTAATTACTAATTAAATATCAAAAAGAGAAAAAATAAAATATTTATATTATATTCAAATAAATTACAGTATATGGAAAATAGAAAACAGGTATATTGGACAGTTAAATGAATCACTTTGTGAATGATACTAGCTTATAGACAGATTAAGTTATTTACAGTAGGCTTCTCTATTTTGAACAATCCCGGAGTGCAGTGAGTCAACCCCAACGATTGATTTAATTCAATTGACTTCTACAACAAAATTAAACAAAAACAAAAATGACTAGTAACAACGTACCTTGCTCTTAACCACCCATGGTGGTAGAGGTAATGAAGTCACATCGATTTAATTGTGACCTGCAGTGGCGTGGCCCTAAAACTATGTGTAGATTGCACTTTTGCGAGATCATGCAATGCTTGAAATTAATTAGCCTCAGTCGTGCCCCTCAACATCACAATAAAAGGAGAGGGCTAGTTCCTAATATCATCAGAAAAATATAGAATGGTGCTCGGAATCTGAGTTAATTATCTTAAAAATAATCTGTACATGAAGAGCTAATGACACCGATTCCTTTGTCATCTTCAGTGGCTCTCTGGAGTTGTCCTACCTTTGCCTGCCACTAGCGTCATTATCGTAGTTGATAAATATAAGTGGTAAGCAATAAAAATAAGCGGTAAGAGCACATAACACCGATTATGAAAATTCTGACGTCACAGTTTTCGAGTCTATACCATTGAACGTTTATGCGGTAGAGCTCTTGGGAAATCTTATAAACACCAACCTATGTCTGTGTCACCATGTCAAACAATGGCTCATTTGAAAGCAGAGATATTGAAGAACTTAAATAAGCTGAAATAGTACTTATGTAATTGATGTACTTTAATCATATTTACTCTTTAGTTTTTACCTTTGATTTGGTCAAATTAATACAGGATTTTATTAATGTATTTCGCGTTGTGTGTGAGTTGAAGTTTCTTAAAGGTTGCAACACTTGCAACAAAATTCACATTACAGTTATTTGGTATCAAAAAATTTACCATGTCTTACTCTGTTGTGTTGTAAGTGCCAAATATGTGGAATTGTGATTACAAGCTCTTAAAAGCTCAAAAACGAAAAGCCGCCGTAAATGGGAATCTCCTTATTTCGATGATGTAACCACGAAATTTGGTTATCGTCTTGTCATGTAAGTTTTCACTTGAATTGAAAGGCCAATACAAAGCTCAATATAAAACTTATCGTAGTACTAGTTTAAGACAAACACTTCGGGTTTCACCGAACACCCCGTATCAAATATAGATGCTCGCTACTTTACAGTTTTGTTTCTGCATTATTCGATCGTCAAGTCGTAATCTGATCATGTGACCCAATACTTCGCAAACAATTTTTACAGCACTTTTCGGTTATCACAGGTGACCAACAGGCTCGTCATGATTATTAGACAATGATATGTATTCCTTCGAGCTAAGGTTAAAAAGTTTAACGATTTTTTTCCGTTAAGTTATAAGATATCAGTGCTAAAAGTGACAGCATTACAATGACGATAAAACAGACGCGTAAAAACAATAGACATAGTTTTGTTGAATGCGTGAAATATATTTGTGAAGATATTTCGACGAATAAGGTTGCAAGAACGTGTAAACAGAAACCATCTCTCACAACTACATCACCATTTGAGCCGTTTTGGAAAGGGAATCCAAACTACGGCGGTCTCGTGTGGCTGCAATTTTCTGTTCGTTTTTTTAGCTTTTAAGAGCTTGTAATTACCTTTCTACATATTTTGCACCTACAACACAACAGAGTAAGACATGGTGAATCTTTTCATATCAAATAACTGTAATGTTTTGTAATGTAATGAATTTTGTTGCAAGTCAACCTTTAAGCATTTGATTTTCTTTCAAGTTTTCCTAATCATGCTAGTTGTTATCAAAATTAGTCTGACCCTTCATGTGACTTTTACAATTAAGTTTGTTTTTAATATCACTGTTTGCTAATATATTTTAGTACAAAATATGCGACGCTACGAGAAGAATCCTTTATGGAAATAGCGCTGCAAACTAGTGTTGTTTTCTAAATTGCTGATTTTTGAAGACGTCACATCAGGTGACATGTCGAAGGTGATCAATGTTGGTTTTGACTCCATTAAAAATGCATCCTCAGCTCTTTGATCTTCAATTAGGTCAGGATTTGGGACTATTTTCCAGCACACCGTCATTTCAACATCAACAGGACGCGTTTTAATAACGAATCAGGGCATACAAATACTAAAGGTTTTGGAACTGAAAAGTCCGATTTATGAGTGTGTTATGACTCACATCAGAGCCTATTATGATAAGTTTGGTGGTTGCACAAAATCATTTTTACTTTTGTTAAATGAACTCCTCATACAAGTTGCTCACTTGTCTGGAACTCCTACTTGCTTCAATTATTTTCAAGAAAAAGACAGAGTTGCTCAGAGAGTGAAGCTATGCCAAGAGATAGAGCTTATTCTGGCTCATACATTAAACCATTTGTTTACATTGATGAGCCAATATTGTCTTGTATCAGACATCGCTTTAGTCACTCATGACTCATCTCATCATATCGTAAACCTTACCGCGGGTTACCTCAAGAGTCATCTTGCTGACCAAGAGGCTTTTTATTTTGGATCACTTTCAGTTCAGTTGATCAAAACATGAAGAAAATGTAAGACCTTCTCGTCTGTCGATTCTGTTGTACATCATCTGTTAAAAAACAAAAAATATATTCCTATTGAAAATGTCGGCCAATCCTTGTCAGCCTCAGCCTTATTTCCTGGATATTTACTAAGTCGAGGGTTTTGTCGTTTCAAACGTCTACAAATTGCTAAAATTAGTGTGAACGAAGGGAGGCTTGTTTTATTGTCATGTCCTCTTGACAGCGGTGCTACAGACGGCGATAACATCGCAGAATATTCCGTTCATGATAACGAGGGTATAGATGGAGCTTTATATCACAAACGCGTACGCGCATCAAAAGTCCTTGAGTTGATCACAAGGCTTGGAGTTCAGCTAATCATTACTGTTTACCAACTCTCTACCACTGATAAAGATCTCTCTCAACAACATAATATGGATGTTATTCATGCCCTTCTTGAAGACGAGCTTGAATTCTTATCCAGATCCTGCAACAAAGCAATAGTCTATGATATTAATGATTTAGTTATAGACAATGTTTGCCCATTTAGTAAATGTAATGAAATAACTTTTGGAACAGTTACCTACTTTCATCTCATCCCAAAAGATGCATATGGTGTGTCCACATTAGTATTAGGAGCTCCAACGGAAGGTATCGCTCATCAACTTACCTCATTTCAGGCAGTTTGAAAGCAGTAAAAAGCTCACTGGTGTTTTGCTTGGCAGTTTTTGCTATAATGATATAGTCATGCCTATTAATAGGGTGATATATTATATTGTGACCAATCATAATCCAACTTGCTGCTGATGAAAGTCTTATTGTTCAGCTCGAGTTCAAAACTTTGTTTCTAGCGCTACATAGAATCAGTATGTCTCACTAATCTCTAGCACACTTACACTGGTTCTCAGGCTATACTTCACAAACCTGGTCAATCACCAATACCTTTTTCTATCATGACTTCATTCGCAGCATCGAAATAATCATAGAGGAAGTGCTTTATCTACAGGATATTTACTGAGTTTTGGTAGCCTGAACTAAAAGTTATTATTTGAAAATACTTTTTCCTTTCCAGCTGTTTACTATCAGTGCAGCTGTACATGGTTTTAGCTCACTTGCAGCTGTTGTCATATGTTAGTCAGGTACTAGCCTAGGAGTAGGTACTAGACTTTTGTGTACTAGCCATAAAGCTCTGTGTGTAGCACAAACAATCTTCATAGTTCATTATCATGATTCCAGTCTGCTAAAACTGTGACAATTTATGAATGATTATGTCAGACTAACTCGACGCATGTAAAAAGGTCCAAAAAGGATAGATAATGTGAAAAGGTTTTTGTCAGTTTGAAGACCAATCAAAATTGAGTTCTTAACAGTTTTGAATTCCAAACATTACCTGACATCTTGTATACAATAAATGTGAGTCTGAAAGTTTGTTAATTTCCATTTTAAATTAAAGATAGATAGTTGATAGACTTTGAAAATGTTCATCGTCTTTTAACATCTCTCCCTCTATCTCCCTCTCTTTGTCTCCCTCTCTCTGTCTCCCTCTCTCTATCTCTCGCTCTCTCCATCTATTTCTCTCCCTCCCTCTATCTCCCTTTTTTTCTCTCTCTATCTCCCTCTCTGTATCTCCTTTTTTCTATCTCTCCCTCTCTATCTCTCCCTCTCTATCTCTCTACAGTTTTATAGTTTGTCTAGAATGGTTCTTATTTGAAAAATTATATTTAACATTTATCAGCTCTTATCTAAGTCTCAGTCAGTCTCCGTCTGCCTGTGTTTATAAGTCTGAATGATCGTCTTGTAACAATTGATTATAAAAAATCGTCTTCTCCTGACGTATGTTAATTCTTTAATGGTGTGAAGTTTACAGCTTCAGTCTGGTGAAGTTTTAAGGGAAACCTCCATAGATCTCTCACTATTTTGTAGTTGGCTTGTAGGTTTGTCTGTATCATTACATATGTGAAAGGATATTGAAGCATACTGCTTTGATTAAGCTACAAACTTACTATTACCTCATATGATAGCTTGTGGCAGCGAAAGCACTATTATGACAGTGTTTCTAAATCTCTCAGCACATTTTACCTTTGTAGATATCAGCTCCATTTTTTACTAAGACTGGTTTGTGTTTTGATCATAAGTCGATTTGTGCCTTGGCTCTTTACTCTTAAATTTGTGGCTGGTTTGAGATCTTCATTAAATGGACAATGCAGCAATAATCGTTAGTTTAGCCCTTTAATCGTTAAAACCAGTTCAATCTTATTTAATAGTTGTGATTAACCCTTGGCATCTTGGTTTAATGCAACGGAAATACGTATTTTTGTCATTATCATGGATTGATCTTTTAAGTGATCAATTCAGCTCAATACATTCAGGTCTAAAGAGGGAGAGTTTAACTCAAATTTTTGCCTTGTTTGAAGACAGTAGGAAAAGCTTGCTTGTTTCTATTTTTAGATCATCCCCCAGAGTACCTCTGCACAATAGCCGTTGGTGGGACATTCGAGCTTGCTCTCGACCATATCATTGACAAACACCTGCAAGAACTGTCAGTCGCATCGCATGGCGTTACTATGTTGACCATCCTTAGAGACTCTCTACTCTGCATACCTCAGCTGTTGCATGAGAATGCATATGGTCCTGCTAAGCCCCGTTGGTTGGAGACCCTCACCGTAGCCAAGAACCGACTGCATCAAGGCGATTCTGTTGGGGTAGATGCTGTTAAAGGCACGGTAACCACCCATTCAGAGACTGAGTCATTCCATAGCAAGTGTCAACTAATAGTTGAAGTATTAATTGCTTTACGTCAATTCCTGCATCTTCAGTCTGCAATCTAGTCAAATGAACCTTTAACTATACAGTTTGCTTTGCTACCTGCTGACACTTGCAGAAATCTGTCCATATCAGACGCTTTTATTTTCTCTAAAATATTCTTAATTTTTTCTCCATTGGTCTGTGATTAAAACTTTTGAATGCTGAATCATTGCTAAATTAATGGTTTAAAGTGTTTTTATTGGGCACCCAGACTAAATTTGTCATCTCTACACCTGCCTGTCTCACAGTTCACAAAGCGCTTATGTGCACTCACAATGTCATATGTCACTAGACTTCTTTGTTCAATAATGTAATAACAAGAATCTTTCTTTTTATTAACTCTATTGATACATGTATGTTTGTTAGCATAGCTAAATACAATCACTGTCCGGTAGAAACTGCTAATTAAGAGTTGTTCTCCTTTTAATCAAGAGCAGTCAACTCCACCAACGACTTAGTAAGTTTCATTGATTTTTTATTATCATAAAGTGACAGCTAACTGTTCCGAATTCATTCAATTTTACTAGTCATTATTTTTACTTGGCTCACCTGCCATAGCATTTTACCACTGTACTGTTCTTTTGTATTACAAACAAGTGAACTTGCTATGATTCATATTATGAAAGTAACTTATCAATAACACTTGTAGCAGCCAATGAATTTGTGTTTTTTGTCTGAATTTCGAGAGAATTCTTTGTTCACACATGAGTGCCGGGTGGTTAGAGAGCCAGACTATTTCAACAACTGTTTAGCTGCAAAAAATTAGCGCATAAATGACCTGGATGCTTTGGCAGCATCTTCCTTTTTATACCTACTATTGATAGCCACATTTGACAGTGTCTTCATGAACACACAAAAGAATGATCAAGATAAATCCAACTCATGTCAACAATAATACAGCATTTCAAATCTGTACTAAGGCAAACATATAATAAAAGTTGTCTTTGGAACTGTACTTAAAACACTCATGAACTGGTTTGTTGTTTGACGTGAATCAGCAAATATGAGTTACAGTTAAAGTGAGCAGCCCGGTGTGATTCAATAATGTCACAGCTTAATTAAAACACAAAGATACCCATTAGCAGTTGCCTTAAAACAACTGTTTGATTGATCTGATGATTGTTAAAAAAATAAAGTCTCACATGGTTTGGGGTGTCAATAAAGGAAAACTGATAATTTTATTGTTCGCAAGCTGCGACTACCCATAAAGTTAACCATCAAGTTTGTAAAGGTTTCGGGCTGATTTCTGGGTTGTGAATGTTAATCATTAATATGGAGTTTTCTCCATATAGAGTTGTTTTTTGATTGACAACTTATTTACATCTTTTAATAATATCAAATCTAATAAAAAAAACAAAAATCAAGATAATCATAGCAACTGACTTGTGAATGTAATAGACAAGGTGGCCAAATATATCTCTATTTTATGGTGAATATTTAGACTCAACTAGGCAAGATACACCTTGTCAGGGAAATCAACTGACGTCGTCTTTGAATTTGACACTTTCGTCTGGGAGGTTTTAGGCTCAATACTATTTCAGTGTTACCTGTTTGCTTGGATAAACACTTTATGAACTCCCAACCTACATATAAGCAGTGCTGCCGAGCTGTATTCATCTGAATGCCTTGTTACGTGGAGGACCACAAAAACATTAAAAGGTATACACATCAGTTATTAGTTAAAAATGCTAGATACAAGATTTATACTTCACGTAACATAAGAGATCGCTTTTTGAGCAAACCCTGTGCTCTAGGCATCCACTATGCTCTTTAACAGTTAACAAATTACTTTGACGCAAGCGTTGATATAGTTGATGCATCGATTTGCTGCCATGGAATTAGCTTTTTGCCAACAATCAAACAACAAAAAGTTTTGTGATCTGTACAAGTTACAAATACAATACAACAAATGTGCAACATAAAAACAGCAAATGTTCATGTAAACCAAATACAAAACAATGATTTCCTTACAATTAGTGATGGAAACAGCAAAATCCATGCAGCAATTTATAAACAACGGCAAAGGCTTCCCTTCTCCAAAATATAATTCACTTATACACAGTCTTTTGAAGATTAAAGGCTTTGTCTCTGCTGGCGTTCATTGCTTCTCTGCTGGTTTCTTAATCTGTCACTTTGATTTTATAATCTGTCTGCCGTTAGCTATTCTAATGTACTTTATCCTTTACTTTAAGCCCTCTTGTTGAAGCTCATTATCTCTTAGATATTACATGAGATTACTAACACGTGGATAGAAAGTTTGATTATGAATTAAAATCTCTTGCATCAATGACAAACAGCAACATAAATCAACTATGTTTGTGTTAGTTGCATCCTTGAACAATTAAAACGCTAGATTTTTTTAGGTTTGATGACCAGTTTACTTTCAATGATTAGTAACACTGTCTCATCATCGTAACTATCTGCCTCTGAAGGATATACTCTACAATCTACATGGACTCTTCATATAGCTGATATTTATTATTAATGTTATACATTGAACAGACTGAGTACAGAGTAGAAAGAGTCAAAAGCTAAACAAGCTTTTTAAGTAAAAATAAATCATATAGATAATAAAAGATTCAGTATCAAAAAATTTTTATCCATCAAGTCCGTCTAAACATTATAAATTATGTATTAGTTTTAGAATCATTTGACCTGGAAGAATACGATTAAAATAATTAAAATTCTAACAAAAGTGAAATTATATAAAAATTGTTAATAGTTAGACATATTCCTGCCGGCTGCTAACAAAATTGAGCTGTGGATGATGAGGTGTACAGTGACTGTAGTTCAACAAATTACTTCTATCAATAGTTTCCTGAGTCGAACAGTTAGAGCAGTCTGAGCAGCTCACCGTACTACTGTTATCGGTCAAACAGTTGGGGCAGCATCCCGCCCTCCATGTTTGGTTATTATTCTGACTCGTGTTGCCTTTATTCTCCTGATTTCCTGCGCTTAATCTAGCCCAATCTCCGTTTTGAATTGTTGTGGTTTGGGGTGAGTTGGGGTAGGCCGCTATCTGTGGATATTGTCTTAGTTGGTGATCCGCGGGCAAGACAAAAGTTTCATGAGGGTGTAGAGATGCCGCTGTTGGCGATGTAATTGAAATCGGTGGAGCATATGTATGGTGTAGTTGTCTTCTCAGTTCATCATTACGACCTCGGATTTGCATCTTTTGATCAACCTACGTTAAGGAAATGTGCCATGAATACATAAAAAACTGTGAAGAAATTAGGACCCCTGCTGGCTCTATATCTTTAGTAGTCATACAGTTTACCCTAGATGCAATTAAAGAACCTAATAGAAACAAAGGATGCTGCCAGATTGTGACTCTCTGTTGTTCATTATTGCATTCTCTTCACTAATTGAGTTTAATAGGAAACTTATGACATTCCGATATATAGTTCAGCCAGGGTCAGGTTGCCATGACACCCACCATGTATGTTGAAATATATTATCATTAGCTGCCAATTACTCCTGCCAGCAGGGAATACACATAAGGCATAGCTTATGAGGCTTCAGTTTGTTTATAGGACATATTTGTTCAGCCTTATTTCACAGATCATCTGGATTTTGTTAAGCTGTAAGCTAGATAGATTATAGATGCTCGTATAATAAAATTGGAAGACCGCACTTCTTACGCCAAGTAGTTACTAGCAATCTGTTTCCAAACATTTCATTACATATTGTTATTACTGAAGCTAAGTGATCCAATTATGGCTTTTATTCCATTCGTTTTAGGTGAATCTTCACACTTTCAAGAGAGTTCTCTGCACGAAGAAACATGAATAAAAAACATACTCACAGGCCTCGAAAATACCCTAGAAATCTTTTAGCTAATTTGTTTGCATTTGCAATAAGGGCAAGTATTGTTCAGTAGCTCTTGGGCACTCAGATATTCATGTACCGAATAGTTAAAAGAACAATAAACGTAATTCATATTTTGTTTGCTTACCGTTCCATCGGCTATCTCGGCGTAGACATGGCTTTCTTGGGCTGGAAGGGTGTGCAAAGAGCCATCATTATTAGAGGGATGCATATTAGCATCTTTCCTACAACGTAGAACATAGTCAGTTACAGTCAGGTTTGTTTGTTTATCTCCTAAGTGATAGGGATGCCTAAAGCACCTGCTGCAAAGAATAAGAGCAACACCCATCGCTGCTGCCATAGAACTTCATTAAGCTTTCGCTGTTGAAATGCTTTCCTCACTGATGAACTAATATCAATTGTAGCATTCAGAAACCAATTTATAATCTTATGTAACAGCGCATGAGATGGCAAGGCGTAGCAAATGTGCAATCAGCTTGTAACATTACAACTAATCTAAATAAAACCACTTTTGTGTCAAGTGCACTTACGAACCATTATTGGGAAATTGCAGTTTATTCATGCTAGCTGGAACGTGTTATGTAACAGGCCCTACACTATGCTTGTAACCACTGAAAGTGAATGCTGTCTGTCTATAGACGGCTTAATCTGTCTCGCTGCCAATGTGCCTTTTCAATGAAAATAATTTATGATGTCTCGTATCAGTGTCTGTTAATTATGGCATTTTTGTAACCTGACTAGACTCAGTTTTTTCAACTTCAACTTGGTTCAAATTTCAAAATCTCTAACACAATAAAAGGAAAAAATGTATGGTATACTTCGCTATAGTAAATTGTAGCTTCATGCATTTTACAGTTTTATAGCGCTGTAAAATAGTAGTATTAATGTAGCATTGTATAATGCAATGTTTTGACATTCCTTGTTTAATAATATATTATAAATATTAAATTAGGCACAGCTATTTTGTTAAAATTACATCTAGTTTAGCTAGAATAAATTGCAACCACCAAGTAGGAAGAGCTAGTAGGAAAGGGTCCTGTTGAGACATGTTCATTTAAAACAATTTGTTAACACCTCTGTTGTAAATAAATATGAAAAAATTAATATTTCACAATTTAACCCAAATGGGCAGTTATATCTATTCATGCTATATTTATACATAACCAAATGACGGATTAACATCGTAATTGTTTTTCGATTTATTTCCAAGTCTTCATATACATTTTAGCCAGTTTCACGAAAAATTATGATTCAAATTGAAATATGGTGATGCCATACGAAAGATTTTGCTTAAAGGTTGACTTGCAACAAAATTCACATTACAGTTATTTGGTATCAAAAGATTCGCCATGTCTTACTCTGTTGTGTGGTAGGTGCCAAATATGTGGAAATGTGGTTAAAAGCTCTTAAAAGCTCAAAAACAAAAAGCCGCCGTAGATTGGAATCTCTTGATTTCGATGACGTATCCGCGCTGTATGGTTATTGTCTTGTCACGTGATGTTCTCGCGTGAATTGAATGGCCAATAAAAAACTCAATATCAAACTTATCGTAGCAATAGTTTATGATAAACACTTCGGGTTTTACCTAAGACCCCGTATCAAATATAGATGCTCGCTACTTTACAGTTTCGGCTTGGCCATTCCGTTCGACTACTCATGTCCGAGTTGTGATCATAAAAATGTCAAATTCTGAAAAGTTAAGACCCTGGCGTTTCGAGCCTGACGCTCTATCTGAAGAAGATCCTCAACAGAATCAAACCTCCCAGCAAGTAAGCATCGCCACTAGCCAGCTCTTATGTGCCAAGCTAGCTAGTAGTAATAGTTTTAGCTTGAGAGTTATAGAACGAATATTATTATATATGATTTTAATGATGATAATTATCGCTTCAATATTGCGAAAAAATAATTACAGATTTTTCTCGAATGACAACATTAACAATTTTAATATTTAAATCTAGTGCTGCACTGATATACTGTTGGATAACATCGACCTGATGTATTAGCTATGGTTGCATAGACATATCTGTTCATTTCTTTAGGAGCTAATACCAACGGCTACAGAGTGGTGTGCCTGCAAGCGTTGTCAAGACATGCCATCTCTTCCTGAATGTTTGTGCTGCCATTATGCTGAGTTTGCGCATTGTCTCCTTGACCGAGGGGAGCATGAATGCCTGTGTATGCATCCTGGTGTAAACGAATTTGTGGCGTCTGCACCCATGGAGTTGAGGTGGAATAATTACCTACGATATCATAGTGAGTTGGGTATTCATTTAATGCCAACAACACCAAGGCTATGCTAATGTGTCAAGCATTATCTAAAATTCTTGTGTTACACATTTAATGCATCAGTTGAACACACATATTCTGAACTCGTGGAACACAAGGAGAACTGGTATATTTGGCTTGTACACTTACTACAGTAGAGAGTGTATTAGTTTTATGATTTTATTATATAAAGATCGAAATTATTTTGATGATCAGCAATTGTTTTTCAATAATTGTTTTGGTAGATAATCTATTCCCATTTGGAGAGCCATCGCCAAATGCTCGGAAAAGGTTGTGTGCATACCGCAATCTTGTGTTTTGGTTTATGCCGCAAATCTTGTTTGCAAGTCTGCAAACTCTTCTTCATCATCCGTTGGTGGGAAAAGAGCCCGAATCTTAGACACCAAGCAGGCAGGTAGACGCCGTCGCTCACGGCGACAAATTTGCGGCATAAGCCAAAACACAAGCTTGCAGTATGCACACAACCTTTGTAACAACATCCGTTGTAATGGACCTCAGTCTCAGGCCGTGGGAAATTAGATCGGACTGGAATCGCTTGAAGCCTTCCAGCTCCATGGTGTTAGAGCTGGTGGTCTCTGTTGACTGCAAAGTAAAGAAAGTTACGACCAACAATTACTTTCACATTATTTGAATGAACTATTTAGCTAGATGAGCAACTTCATGTTTATGTATTGATAACTACTAAAAAATTTGGGTTTTTGTCAGGCTGTGAAGTAAAAACTGTCAAAGTTTTACCTTGACAAGATGGCTGCTGACTATTAAACCGCAGCTCTGATCCATCATAGTGTAGGCTCTGTATAGTGCGCAATGCCCCGGACTATCGCATCTACCGTCACCTGCCAAATCAAGCTCCCAATCGATTGCTGCCATCAATCCCTCATTATGCAGGGTGTACTGCTCAGCAATACACTGTAAAATATTGTAAAACTTCATTATACAAGATTAATTTGTATCATTATCATTAGTCTAAGAATGTAGAATCCTCTTCCCCCTTTTTGTGCTATATTATGATGAAGAATCAGAATTTTGAATTATAATATATTTTGCTTGAAGGATGACATATTTTCATTTCAAGAAAAAAATTGTTTCTAAATGTCGTTATTCAATTAGTGTGCCAAGCTTTTACTCACATTTTCCAAGTTTATGAGTAAATATTAACACTCACACCATGTAAGTATTCTCTTTGTTGGTAGAGGCAAACGCTGTGGCTTGGTATCGCGATGTTCAGGAGCGACAGAAAACGGAGGTTCTGCGTAAGGCATCCGCCAGAAAAGAGTGATGTAGCTGCCAGCAGGGGGTTGATGACGTGAGCTCTGTTCACCCTGGCAGTTGTTTCCCAAGTGTACGATCGGTGACAGGAGGCACATGTAACCTTGAACTCTACCCATCCGCCTTCTCGCACCATCGTGAATGAGCAGGGGAGGGTGCAGGTGTGACAGTGAAATAGTCGCTGGAGTGCTGTCACACTTACTATTATTTTCTCCTCTTTGAAGGAGGATTCGGGTCTGAAATCACAACACAATAGTTGACTTGCAATAAGATTTGTACAACATCATTTCCTGTTATTATATCATATTTGCTTGATCAGAAAAAGAATAAATATATAGCCATGCAATCATGACACAGATTTTACAAAACCCTATCAGAATCCATATTGTAAACATAAAATGTGAGTAATAACTCTATGGATATTTTTTATATTTTGTCAAGTTTGGTTTAGTTTAGCTCTATCTTACATGTAATTGGAGAGCGTTTGACGCTGGCCAACATAGCGCTCAAACTCTTCCCAGTCTTCAGTGGTTGGCACAAATTCTTCATCTAATACTAATAATAATCAACTAATAATATTAATATGCTATTAACGATGATACCAGAAAATGACAATAACTATTTTATATAACATATCTATAAGTGAGTGGGGTTAAGAAATTTGGCGAAATTAATCGTGAAACAACATTATTTTATCAATTATATATTACGTTTTACAGATAGATATGCAGTATGAATTAGTTTTGTTATTATAATAAGAATAATACACGTAATTAAAAAGATAAAATACTAATAATATAATATTACAATTAAATGACATTAATATTGTTATATTAAAAATAGATTAATACAGTACTATTAGGAGAATACTAGAAAATAACCCGAGTTACAACTACTAATACAAGTAGTTCATAAATTAAATTACTCACGTGCTTTGGTGACATGTGGAGTATGCAAACAGGTTAGAAAACATGTCTTTGAACTGGCGAAAACAAAGGTAAGAGTAAGCAGGCGAATAAATAAAGTTTATCACATCCAGCTTCACCCAGTTGCTCCACGCCCGGTGGAGGTCTGGTCTTTTCTCAGCTCTTGGCCAAAAAAAAAGGTGCTTCTCAGCTTGGCAGCTGCACAAACACTATGTGGCGCGTTAGACATTATGACGAATTGAAATAAACAAGTTGAATATGAGAAAGCGTGTTTGCTATTTGCGATAGATCAAACTTGAACTGAAACTAACATTATCTGGTCACGTGACTTACAATTCCCGCTATATGGCGCGAAAAATTTCTACAGCATTTTTCAACCATCATAGCGGACCAAAAGGCTCATCATTTTTATCAGAGGATGATATGCAATCGTTCAAACTAAGCTTAAAAAATTAAACATATTTTCATGCTATGTTTTGAGATATCAGTGCTCAAAGTTGCAGCATTACAATGCCGATAAAATAGACGCGTAAGAACAATAGACATGGTTTTTATCGCAAACGTGAAGTATATTTGTGAAAATAGTTCGACGAATAAGGATGCATGAAAGTGTAAACATAAACTATCTCGCACACATTTTAGCCGTTTTAGCACACATACGTCACATTTTAGCCGTTTTGGAAAACGAATCCAAACTAGGGCGGTCTCGTGTGGCTGCGATTTTTTGTTCGTTTTTTAGCTTTTACGAGCTTTTAATCACATTCCCACATATTTGGCACCTACAACACAATAGAGTAAAACATGGCGAATCTTTTGATACCAAATAACTGTAATGTGAATTTTGTTGCAAGTCAACCTTTAACATTACGGTGTTAACAAACTGTTTTTCTTGAATACGATCTAAAGCCTAATCCTCACCCCACCGTGAACAGCCGGAGGTGTACCTGCGGTCATCAGCGGTACCAAGGTAGGCTGGACGTTTTCAGCTTCTGGTTATGTATCAAAGGTGATAACGTGAGGAAGAAATGTTTTGCTTCGAGACAATGGTATCTTTTATGCATGGAGTTAAAATATAAAGAATGTTTCCAGGTCAACGTGGTATTCATTTCTTTATCCCAAAGAAAGAGGCAGTGTATTGCCCAACCCCTTGTGGAAAGCATACGGGCAATGCATTCTGGGTGCATATGCCACCTGTGCACGGTTTTCACTACCGGCGACATCATACAACCTAAGCAAGGGCCCGTAGAAAAACTCAACTCGCTGAGCTTTGCTGGCGGCCACCGCCGACAGATATTTTACTGCCGGCTCAGATCAGCCTACTGGTTCTCAGCAACCACCGGCAGCCGTCGGTTGCATTACCACCACTCCTTACGGTGGGTTGAGAACCAGGCTTAACACAGCTTTACAACAGGATGTCATCCTTGTCCTTGGTAGCAACTATCAGTTTCACGATGTTGTAAGGTTCACATGTGAAAAATTAGGTAAAGCTTTCAATGCTCCAGAGTGTATATTGAAAAAACGAAATAATAGGTAAAATTTGTTATAGCAGGCGATTTTAAAGTTTAAATATGGCATAGACAACATTTCAAACACGTGATATTGTTATTCTGTTTGCCAATGTGCCATGGGAGGTAAGTCCTTAATCATTTTAAATACCCAGTTTACACACCATATAAAGGCCCTGGTGCTGCGTGTATGATTCATGTTAGATAAACTTAAAACAGCCAATTAAGTCTGCTTAGAATTAAGAGTGTGTCGGATTTTTAATAGTATACAACTAAAAGTTGTATATTATTAAAGCCCAAGTGTACAACCAAAGGTTGTATAAATCAACATTAAATCTTGCTCAGAAAGCTTATTCCAAAGGAAACTCTTTCATAAAACTTCATTCTCAGTGACTTACTTGAGAGGGAAGACTCCTCGCTGCCATAAACAGAATTCAACGATCAGTGCGAGAAGTATTACAACTGTGAGCGCTATGATCACAACTATTATAACAATTCCATTAGGACTGTTTTGATCATCCGCCCGATATGGCAGAGTCAAACTCCGAGTTGGTATAATTTTCTCAGGTATCGTCTTCGTTGTTGTTGAAGTAGTAGGTAGACTCTGTGATGTAGGTGAGGTAGATGTGAGGTAGACTCTGTGTATCTATAATGACCGTTGTTTCAGGAGTATTTCCTGGACATTGGCACTCGCTGGTACTGGTGTCGCACTGCAGCGTTAGAGGATTGAATGTCTCATTTTCTGGACACGGACATTGAGAGCAGGATAGTCCTTGACATCTGTAGTAGTTCTGGCAGTTGCGAGAGTCGGTAAAGTTGGTGACTGGGTAACGCATTCCTAGGGGAGCGGATTCACCGCAGGCTGCAAACAGATGCAATGGTACATCATTAAAATATGTTCTGTCAGCTAGTGTCAAGTCCAAGCATCTGCCAACTGTATGAGCAGCTGCTGCCACAGCTTTCTATTCTAGTCATCTGCCTTTGATAGATTTTATGCTTCTCATTAGACAGACAACAGCATTAAATGTAGCATTGGCCAAGATTGTATATTGTTTCTCAAGCCCGGTGATTATAGCATTTATTTCTATGTATGTCCAACTGCGGGAGAGATAGGAGCTGACTTTTTCAAAAAATCAATTCAAGCAATAGTTTCAAAGCTGGCCAGTTAATAGAGCAAATACATTCTTACAACGCGACGCATTGCACATTTACTTCAAATATTTCAAACTCTTTCTTGTACTGTTCTCGTGTTTACAAGCTTCGCCTTACAAAACTATAGATATGAAATTATGTTACACAAATGAAAAACAAACAAGTTTATCGATCACGCACCGAGTATATTCAGTCACAAACAGATATTCGCAAGTCTAAGTAGAGTAAATAGGTAACCATTGACAGTAGCAGTTACGTATGAAGATTACCATGTTTAGGTATTTGACCAGACTAGAATTTGCATGAAACTCCAATTTGCTGGTATCAGACAATTGAGGAGGAACCCATTTAGTTTAGTTTCCAGCTTCACAGGCATTCAGTAGTGCAGAAATGCTGGTTAACTAATCTAAATCAATTATATTGCCAGCAGCTGGGCTCAACAAGTCTCTAATTTCAAGGTAGACCTCAATGGAATGCAACACCCTTTTATGATGGACTTGTTAGATGAGAGCGGGTATAACCATATCTAAAGGCAGCAATGTGATACACTCATAAAGTTTGTGACCACCAAGTGCTTGCTCATAAGTGGTCGGATCACAAAGGAAAATTGTCTGGCTGCAGAAAGACGTTTCAAAATGTTCATCTATGTATTTGCTTGTGAAGGATAAGCCAACTTTCACTCAGTCTCAGTTATTACTAGCAAGTATAGTATTAGGTTTGTACTTGACCCTACTTTTTTGATATTACGAAAAGGAGAGATTGTGTTGGCTGGCTTGTTCTTGTCCTCTTATTTATCCCTGAACCTATGAAAAGAAGAGCTTGTAATTGGCTTCTTTTTTTTCGTAACTGTTTCTCAACCTACAAAGACGCGAGTTTGTTAAGGCTAGCTCATTTCTCTTCATCTCAATTTTTACTTCCAAGGACTATAACATATCCTCTAAGCGTCTAGTCCCTTTATGTAATTAGTCTTATACACAATCTGCAAGCATTCTGTATGTCTCATTCACACACAAATGGGTGTTTTCATGTCTTTCTTCCATCGTTCTCCCCAATGTTTCGATGACATCTAGCTCTTCATCTTCCAACTCACTCAGAGTCATCACACTTTCTGTGTCATTTTTGTGCCTTTTTTCAGCTCTTTGCTGATCATGGTCTGCCATGCCTTCTGTTATTGTCTTCCTTAACTATTAGCACTTTTCCTCCCGATTATTTCCGCAGCTTCTGACACAAGAATGTCAGGGTGTTTTAACCTCACACTTATAGGTTTGGCATAAATTATTGTGTTATCGAAATTTGTATAACAAATTTCAAACAAGATAATATATTTTCGTAGTCAAAATTGTGCATTTTGCAATCACGAGTAAAAGACTCACCTTTTGTAGCTAAGAGTACTTGTCTTATATAAAAACTATGATGGCATGACTTATGTCAAAACATAAACATTGCAAGACCCAACTTGGTACATGTGATGCACAACATTTGCCAAAAATATACATTTTATTTTTTAGTCACAAAGTGATACAACTTAACTTCACAGACAGACGTATCATAACATTGGTTTCGAGATAAAACTTTGAAGACAGACTCAAGTTGAGACTGTTGATTCTAGAGCGAGTTCATTGCATTGCATGTCAGCAATGATTGCCAATATAACTAAATCTGTAAACATTGCCTAACTTGTGTTAATGAGTTGCTTTCTTGGAAATGTTATGGCAATGTTGCTATAACAAGTTAAAGGTTTTCAAATAAATGCATAGCATCCGCATTTGCTCGGACTGACAATCAATTCAACACGCATGAGTCATCAAGATTGAATTGTTATCTTTCTTTAAGATATCTTCATATTTTACATATTATTAGTTTGCACCGTCAACTTGTCTTTTTTTTGATCGATTTCACTGGTTTTCCAGACAATGGCTACAGCAACTTTACATTAGTTCAAGGAGGAATAGCACATGTTCAGCGTCTACTTACGGCGATTTATTCATTGCTTTCTACACAGCAAAGTATATTCCGCAAAGTACAACTAATAACACATATTTTATATGTCTACAATAAAGGAAAACAAATCTATGCTTTACTATAAAAAGAGCAGTGCATATCTCTTTCTCATCTATTCGCATCCAGGGGTCATGGTTAAGATAAAAAAAAGGTTTCAGTGATACTCCAGCTTGTGAAGTTTAGAGATGAAAATCAACCTTGTAACATCTTCACCAATTGATTGCCTTGAAATATTTATTAACCATTTATTAACACAACAAACTAAAAGGTCATGAAAATTGTCTATATAATAGATGTAACGGTAAACGTAGGTCCTCAGAAACAAAACCATGCTTTCCGATAAAAAGAGTAACCCCTACCTGTTTTTCGTCTATCTGCATCCAGGAGTCAAGGTTAGGATAAAAATTAGCTTCCAATGATAATCCAGCTGGTGACATTTATATATGAAAATCAACACTGTAACATCTGCACATATCGATTGCATTGAAGTATTTATTAACCAATTATTAACCCAATGATCATGAAAGCAATAAATCATGAAAATGTCATGAAAGCTGTCTATATAATAGATGTAAAGCTATACATATTTTTATCCCAAGTGAAGCAAAATATGTGACCATTTAAATAGAGTTTTCGCAGTTTCCTTTAATGGACACTTTACGTAATGTATAGCTTTTTAATGTATATAACCAAATATAAGGTAAGCAAGCAATGAGCAGTATCATGATTTTATGAAAGTACAGTTGGCTACTAATACAAACAATGCTTTGCAATAATAGCTTGCAAAGAGTAAACAACTTCAAAGTGTATTTAATAAGGTTTAATCAAGTCTGGGCTTAGCCAAAATATTTTTGTTTATTCGTTCACTCATGTTTTTTTTAATCTAAAACTTGATTCATTTTATATAGGAAAATGATTAAAAGAAGCAATTAGCCCCAATTCCAGCTAGCTCAGGGAAGGTAAATCTAGAAAAAGAAACTGATTTTGACAATAGTTATGAAAAACTGGAGAAGATAATAAGTGATGAGATACAGTGAATAACATAACTCGCGAGTATGTTCACAGCTATCTCCCTTTTTGTTATTTGGTGGTAATTGATTTGGAAAACTCATGATACTATTCTGAGAAAAGGAGATGTGAATATGCCAGATGAGCTGCATTTTGACAGATTGCATAGTGTATAGCCACAATCTACATTTTAAAAGTGACAATATTCAGGCTACTGTCTAATTAAAATAAACAAGACAAATTCTATCGATGCCACCCCAGTTCTTTACATTATTTGCATGTGTAAAGAAATAATGTTAATTCTTTTAATATGAATTGTCTGCTATGTATCTTTTCAAGTTTACATAAGGCGATTGTCAAAGTTTGTAGCATGCTGAACAGCGAATAACTCAGAATTTCCAATAAGTTAATTTCCGTTTACCTTACCTTAGAAAACTTGTGTCTACAAGATCAGCAATATCCTTATGTGCGGTGAGATAGCGCAATATGACTTCTCACAAGATGCATGAATTAGAGGTAGTAAAATGTTCATTTACTAAACTGAACATTAGAAATTGATAAGATTATACTTATATAAAATAATATAATATTTCACTTTGTTATAAAACTTGTAATATAAAGTACAGAATTTACTCATTCAATATGTGCTACACTATTATTAAAGCAACACTGATAATACTATATGTTATAATGTTTCGTTATCTGCCATAATATATGTAATATGATTCAATACAACATTTTATAATTTGATGCAATTCAATACATGTAGGGCCTACATTATACTATAATATATTATAAACTTATGTAATTCAATATAAACTCTATGATGATCTTTACTATAATCTTCACCGCAATCGTCACCATAATCTCCACCATAATATTTACCATAATCATAACCGTAATCTTTGTCGTAATCTCTACCTCAATTCTTGGCATTAACTTTACTGTAATATGTACCGTAACTTTTATCGTTATCTCAACCAAAATATTTTCTGTATTTTCTAGCGTAATCTTTACCGTAATCTCTACCAAACTCTTTGCCATCATCTTTACTATCAATAAAGGTGCAGCTGTTTGTTTGAAGTTACATGTATGACTGTCTTCAAAAAAGATTGCATCATGTGGTATTTGAACTTCCAACTACCAGCATGGCTGCCCATCACGTTACCTTTTTCTCAATTAGCAACTCATTATTGTTGCAAGATAATTGCATAATTACCCATGGCACATCAGACGGTCAGAGTATTAGTATAGCATGACACGACATGTTATAAGATTATCTGATAAAATTATGTATGTATTAAATAATACTACAGTATAGCGCAAGACAACATATTATACTTTGTATGGTTTGTTATAAGCTGATTTAACACCGCATAATACCAAGCAAGTGGATATAGCATATTGGAACAATACATAACGTAATAAAGTTTATATATACAATATATTAATTGCAGTTTTTGTCTGTCTGTTGTTGGTGTGTCCAGTTATAGCATTAAAATTATGGAAATTATCATTCTACTTGGCCTTGGATTTGAACTTGGAACCTTAAGGTTTGCAGACAAGTGTGCTTACCACTAGGTTAGGCAGGTACATTGCTGAACAAAGAAATAATTGTGGCCATACTCATTACACCAGTAGCACTCCGTACTCTTGAAGTCTTTGATAAATGTTCTTGGTTAATACTAGCGGGATTGAAGGCCATAATTGATTGCATGAGAGATCATTATGTCTAGCCACACTCTTGTGTGTACTCTTATTAAGTAAGTTGATTTACAAACTTATAAGTTAATTCTAGTCAGCTTAAGTTACTCTTAAGTTACTCAAGTTCATTGGGTAATTATTTTATTACCCGTGCTTTGCCAGACATTTACTAATTAAATTATAATACAGTAGAATATAAAACACTGGTATTTTTGACCGTAACTTTGGAGAGAAGCCTGATCTCCTAAACAATATTCTTATCCTTATATGACCAAAAATATAAGAATTATTTATTGTTACATTGGTCAGGTCTTATGTAACCCACACTCCTATATAGGAGATTTAAAGATGTCAAGGACAAAGCTCGAGCCTCTGAGCATGAAAAACAAAAAAAAACATAAAGAGATACACAGAGACATTTTCAGAAACTAAAGCTCATCTGAAAATGAATAAAAAAGAAGATTCTGACACCAGCTCAGTGTCAAAATCTGGTTGATGACAATTCATTAGAGCGGTTCTACTGAAACTTTTTATTTCTGTTCATTTTTGACTTCACAAAAGTAACAGTTCAGGTTCATTTTAGATTGATTAGTTCTACCTGCATGAGCTGGAACGCGCTACACAGCAGAACACATGTCTGTGTGTTGTAGAAGTGAATAATTGGGGAGAAGAAAAGCAACATTGTTGTAGCAGGCATTGAAAGTTATAGAGGGGGTTTGAATTATTGTTTGGATTTTGGATTTGCAAATTGCAATGAGAAAGTGTAAAAATCTCATGTAATTATATTAACCATAACTGTGAGATGTTACAGCATATTTGGTAATTACTGCCATCTGGTGACAGAAATAAACAACCATAAATGTAGAGATTCCAACTCGTGTTGCCAAGATCATGAACTATACAAGTGATCAGTTTCAACACAATGCCTCACTAATAATTATATCATGAAATGACTCAGCATGAGTGCAAGCATTGAGGTTAGTTGGTATATCGGGTAGAGTGCTGTGAACATTCATAAATTTTCCAAAACAAGTTGGTTGTCCGTATACTGCGAGTGATAGTCTACCATAAAAGGTTATGCAAGTGTCATAGATTGGAAAAGTAGCCTCAAAAGTATAAATATAAAATAGATGTAAAGCGCTTGTGTATAAGTTTGGTGATAAAGTGCTAATTTAATTCCTTCCAGCTTTAATATTTGTCGTTGGGTTATTATAAATAATTTATGAAGTAAGTTGGTTCTGTAAGTCAGTAATACTATTATATAGAGTAAGTTAATTCTATAAAAAAAAGTTGTATTATTATATATAGTAAGGTAGTTCGATATGTCGGTAGTACTAATACACTGAGTAAATTAGTTTTACAAGTCAGTAGTACTGATATACTGAGTATGTTAGTCTGATATCGCTTGCTAGGCCATTTTCCATCAGGTTGTACATGGTCATAGAGTTGTAATGTAACATTTTGTGACAACATTCATGTGGTGATTTTGTTTTATGACATACAACAATGCAAACAAATGCTAAAGAAGATCTCTGACACAGGCCAGGTAATCATCCATATATGTTTGGCTTTGACTATAATATTACTGAAGCAAATATTCTCTATTGGCATGAATTGGTTGATTTAAAAAAGTGACAGACAAGGTTTATCTAGCTGATTCTACTTTAGGCTTAGACCAAGAAACAATAGAATCAATAATTTCCTTAAAGAGTTGATATCATTAATTATAATATTATCAGTAATCAAACACAATACGGATATTCTACAGGTATCTAAGAGCCTCTAAAAATTTCAATTTTGCACAGCTATTTCATGCAGCATCTTTCATAGATTTTGGTCTATTTTATTGTCTTAGAATATTATTAGTTCTTGTAATCATTAAGGGCTTTTTCTTTTAAAAATAATATATGTACTTTCTATTGCTAGATCTTTATATTTGGTGGCTAAATACTGTGCTTTTCAAGGCATGAAATTCTCCTGCACGTCGATGTATCTCAAAAGTGTCTGCTGCCTATTTTACCACTGTCAGCTCTTTGGCAATCAGTGCATTTGTTTTTGAAATCGAGTCACTTATGATAGCCTGTGATGGCACTGCAAGAGATGACAAACAGGGGTAACGAGGTTAAATCGCTGTTATTCACATACAATCGGAAAATGAAGTGCAGAACACTTTCATAAATTATCTGGTGAATCAGGCCATAATATTTATAACACAATCATTTCCACCACACCAGCTGTCATGTCATTCATTTCCCGCTAGACCAGTTCTTTCACAAGTGTTTCTACTATTAAAATTGCTAATATTTCTATTATCTGTATTACAGGCATTAATAAAATAACAAGACCTGCTGACGGCTGTCTAGTGCTGTTATTGAAACTTCTTTCATAAACTATTAATCATTATTCCTCGAAGTTTTTCTGCTATCTTTTTATACCAAATGGAATAACAGAATTATGCAGCTGGTTAGGATTGCACAATAATCCAGGGCCTACAAAAGAGCAGACTATGTAACAACAAATGTTCTCTGATGTTACAGCTGATTCCGAAGTGACCAGTGATCTCTCCAGTGATCTCTGACTTTAGGGACTTGGAGAACAACAACTACAAGTAGTATTTATAAACTTGCAAAACTAAACCTTGTTTAAAACAGAAATTTGTATAAAATTAAAGCAAGTCAAAAAAATTTCATTAAATAATGTTTGCTATCTACGAACTTCTCTGAATAATTCTAAAAACATACAAAGTGAAAATATATGGCGGCTCCATTGAATATGCAATTAATGAAGTATTGAGTGTTACTAAAGTTTTATCACTCTCAGGTACTTCACAGCCATCAAGTATAAGTTAATGATACTCTTTGAACTAAGTTAAAACCATTGATCTGCAGCAGACATCATTTAGATCTATCCTAAGGTATATTTTTGTCATTATTTGTTGCGCCAATATTATACAAAAAACTTATCTAACGCACAATGCAGATTAACAAATGCTTGAAAAAAGATACTTCATCAGAAGTTTAATAGAGGTTGGTGTAGGTTGGAAGCACTGACACTCTTTGCTCCACATTAAATCTGTTTCAATGGAATGGAGTGTTTACAGACCGATCTTTAACTTTTTATCTTAATGAATACTACAGATGATCTAGGATAGACAGCTGTCAGAACTGATTGAATGCCTTTGCTAGCAAAATGAGTATTATGTAATATTTCAACCAGATGAGTATATAAAAACTATCCCATTTTACTTCAACATCCCGTTAAACCCCCACGTCCCTTATCTATATACTTGCAAAACTAAACATGTGTAAAACAGACATTTTTGTAAAAGTAAAGAAATTTGTCATTTTTTGTCATAAAGGAATGTTTTCTGTACACGATATTCTCTAAAAAACGCTGCAAACATACATGAGTGAAAGATATGGCAATACCATTGACCATGCAATTAATGAAGTATTGAGTATTACCAAATATTTATCACTCTCAAGAACTTTACAGCCATGATCAAGTATAAATCAATGAAATATTTTGAACTCAATTGAAACCATTGATCTTAAATTGGAAAAGTAGGTTCCAATGATAAAAATATACAATGTATGTGAAGTACTTGTATATAAATTTGGTAAGAAAGTAATAACATACTTCCTTTCAGCTTTAATATCTACCGGAGTGATAGTTTAACTAATTTATAAAGTATGTTAGTTCTATAATAAATCAGTGGTACTAATATACAGAGTAAGTTAGTTCTATAAGTCGGTAGTACTAATATATAGATTAAGTTTGTTCTATAAGTCAGTAGTACTAATATATAAAGTATGATAGTTCTATAAGTCAGTAGTACTAATATATAAAGTAAGTTAGTTCTTAAAGTCAGTAGTACTAAATGAATATATAGAGTAAGTTAATTTTACCACTAAGTACTACTGATAAACGGAGTATGTTTGATATCATTTACTAGGCCATTTTTCCTCAAGTTGTACATCGTCATAGAGTTGTTATGTAACATTTTGTGACAGCGTTTACGTTATGATTATGCTTTATGACATACAAAAACTACAAAAAGAAGCTAAAGAAGCCTATGACTCAGGTCATTTAGTCAGCCTTATTTGTATGGCTTTGATAATAATACTGAAGCAAACAATCTCTAATGTCATGCATTTTTGACTTTTTATAAAGTGGAAAAAGTTTATCTAGCTAAGTATGATTTAGTCTTAAACCACAAATCAACAGAATCAATCATTTTCTTAATGAGTTGATATCATTAATTACAATGTTATCTAAAACAATCAGTTACAATCTAATAATGCTACATAAATCAAAAAGTCTTCAACGATTTCAGCTTTTCACACCTATTTCATGCATCATCTCCGATAGATGTCGGTCTATTCTAATACTTCGGAAGAGTATTACTTCTTGTAATAATTAATGATTTATTCTTTTTAAGATACTAAATGGTACTTTCTATTGTTACATCTTTATTGAGTGGCCAAATATTGTGCTTTTCAAAGCATGATGTTTTCCTGCATGTCTCTGTATTTCACAAGAATTATTTGCTGTCTATTCTACCAGTGTCAGCTTCTTGGCAATCGATGCTATTGTTTTCGAAGTCGAATTATATGTGATAGTCTGTGGTAGCGTCGCTAGAAATAAGAAACAGGGGTAACTAGGTTAAATAGTTGTTATTTACATATGATGGAAAGATTAGGCGTAAAAGGCTTTTATAAAATATCTGGTGAATCATGCTGTAATATTTATAACAGTACTATTTCCTCCACACAAGCTATGATTTCATTTTTTTTCCAGCTAGACCAGTCCTTTCACAACTGTTTATTCTATTAAAATTGTTTATATTTTTAGTATCTGTATTTCAGGCACGCATAAAGTGACAAAATCTCCTGATGGCTGTCCAGGGCTTTAATGGAAACTTTTGTCATAAATGAATTAATCATTGTTCATCAAGTTTCTCCCAGATAATTTTTTATATCAAACAGAATAACAGGTTTATGCATATGGTTAGTGATGCACATTGATTCAGGGCCTACAGGCTCTAGAACATAATATAATAATAATACATAATATTGCCCTATCCCATTTCACCTCAATATCCCCTTGTACCTCCACTTCCCCTACCTATATAAACTTGCAAAACTAAACATTTGTAAAACAGACATTTGTGTAAAAGTAAAGAAATTTGTCAACTTTTGTCATAAAGGAATGTTTTTTGTACACGATATTCTCTAAATAATGCTGCAAACATATATGAGTGAAAGATATGGCGCTACCATTGACCATGCAATTAATGAAGTATTGAGTGTTACCAAAGATTTATCAGTCTCAATAACTTTACAGCCATGATCAAGTATAAATCAATGACATACAGTATGTTGAACTCAGTTGAAACCATTGATCGTCAGCAGACAACAGCGGGGTTTATACTAAAATCTACTTTATTTATTATTTGTGTTGTCAATATTAAACGGAAAATTAGCTAATACAATTCACATAAGAGTATACTTGAAAATAGAAACTTCTGCAATAGTTTAAAAATGGTTGGTGTAAGTGGAGGTTGAAAGCACTGACATTGTGTGATCCTCATTACATCTGTTTTGATGAAATGGAGTGTTTACAGACCAAACTAACTTTTTATCTTAATGAATACTGCAGATGATCTAGGATAGACAGTTGTCAGAACTGATTGAATAAACGGAAACTGATGCTCTGCAGAAGTATAAAAGCGGCTAGTCATGAATATCAGTCACTAGAAGGTGCTGCTGTATAAGGCAAGTATATTAATTATACAACTAGTCATTGATTTTACTTATCAGAGTAGAATGATAAATTCAAAAACCATATACACAAAGGTTTTTAGGAAACTTTAATATTTTAAACTTATAAAAATGTCTTTTCAGTATGAAGTTTGGTTTTACTGCAAATTTGTAAAATATTTTTGTACCGATACAAGTTGAGAAACATCAAATAAGATTCTTAACACCACAGCAATGAAAACAAAACAGGCTTGCTCAGCACACAGCTGTATGATGGCATTGTAATTAATCATTGACATTGATATATTCAGGTGTTCAGGTTACTTTGAAAATTGAACTTATTTAGTTAAAAATTATACAGTTATACAATTCATATGTAAGAAAAATAGTTTCAGTTAAAAGCATTGGAGAGAAATTTTGTAATAAATTCTCATATAAGAATTTGCTTTTCTGGTATGACTTATTATTATGTTATTATATTATGATTACCGTTTCGCATAGGATATAATATGTTGAGCAATAAATGTAGTGATTTAAGTAAAACTCATTATTTGAAGTATTTTATTTATAAGTTTTGTATACTAATTTTAGATTATATTATGGAAAAAGGCTGCGTAGTCAAGCAACAGAAGCGTAATGTCATCCAGGTACTGACTGTTGTTATAGCAATATCTGCTCTGGTTGTCTCTGTCTACTCCCAAATAAGTTACCAGTTGTTAAAGAAGGATGTTGTTCATTTAACCAGTAGACTAGATCAGCTAGAAGGAAATGGAAAACAGGTGAGAAGTTATGGAATATTTATATTACAATAACTACACTTGACCCTGGTAATAGCCAATTTTACAAGAGGTTATTGTAGACTGGTACAAGTAGGAGTGTATGGGAGAGTTTAATGACTTGTACGTTGTTATTACATTTTGAATGGTTGCATGAGAGTTTGTTTTCATTTTAAAAATCATTTCTTTTAAACATGTTTGAGTGTCTGAAAATGTAGGTACATATAAATGACTAAGCACTTGCAACTCTACGTGTATATAACTCACAATATGATAATTAAGCATGTTCAAAGTACACTGTGAAAAATCTAGACATTGGACTTAAAACATGCACTTTTGCCTTGCATAGATTCTTTTTTAGCATAAAACTTTGTTTATAGAAAAAAAATCAAGAATTGATGTCGCATCAATTGTTAAAGACTTAATCAAAAGATAAAGAAATTTGAGCTGTTCACTTATTGGACGAGAAGCTGTTTCAGATGCAGAGGTTTACAGGATTGTGATATTTGAAAACTTTATATTTAGGTGTCAATGATGTCTTCAACTGATCTGGAACGTACCATACATAAAAGATCAGCAGAAGACGAAGATGTCAGCAATGGTGTGCTTAGTCAGTTATCACCAGGTAAGTTAGCAAAACTCTGCAAGCACTATAGCAACATTTTAATAGATTTTTTATTTTCAGTTTTTTATATCAAAGCAATATATTTAGCAAGAACGTTAGTTCACGACCAAACACCAGCGAAGCAAATGTTTGGTCGTGAGATATGATAAATGCATAAGCGCACACAACTCCTGAAAAATTATCCGTCAACGGCCATTACCAAGCCCTTGTACAATAATACCATCAAAAAAGGTAACCGTTTTTGTGTAAAGTCGTTTAACTATAATAATGATACAAACACATATAAACATATTTAAATATGTTACCGAGTCTTTGAACAGTTTCTGCAATATCTTAAAACTCACCCATTTGATCAGATTATACATAAATAGACAGATTAATTTGGCCTAAAATCGCAATAAAAACTTGACAAGCTTTTCTTGATCAAAATTAGGACCGGAAAAGGAAACACCGATAAGGCCGTGCGACAAAGAGTAGAAACCATTCACCAGAAAAACGTGCACATTTCACCAGTCTATGGCATTGTCTAATTGCCGAAGGTTTCTGTAATTAACGTAGAAGTACTGAAAAGTAACGTTTCTTTTTTGCCGATTCTACCGGACTCTGACAATTTGGATACTTATAATGAGTTAATTAGTATTCCAACTGATGTCCAAAGCAGTGAAAGTACAGGAAATGACGATGATATTTTTCTAACAATTCTTATAAGATTATTACAATATTTAATTATAAGAATGATCTTTTGGTTTTATAGGATTATTATAAGATTTAATTATAAAAATATAATTATATTATATTTTTATAATTAAAAATATAATATAATATACCCGCCTGTGTATATTACACAGCAGCATACCATTTTCTAATATTGTATTTCTTCTATAGCAGGGAAGAGACATATAATCTTTTCCTGTCATTATTGTTGTTTGTTCTACATAATAATACCCAGTACATTACAGCTATGGCAGCTACCATTGCAATTCTTCTATTGCACTGGAGTGTCATTTGACTGCTAATATTGCATTTCTCAACCGGCAGTACCCTTTCTTGTTCCATTATCATTTTGGTTGAGGGCTGTATGACAGGGAAATTTTTAGTCAGTTTGTGATTTTCATACAATTTGTATAACCACATACGATACTTTAATGGTAGATTTGTTTAGTCACCTACAGTACATGTAGCTCTACATCAGATATATGTTTTTTTCAAGTAAAATTTGGTTATTGTCATGGTAATATAATGAGAAGGAAGTTGTTTTCTCAATGCATTACTAACATAAATAGATAATTCTCAAATGATTGATGAGAATCATAGAAGTGTGCATTACAAAATTTTTTAAATGACCTCGGTATATCATAAACTGAAACTACTTTGTGCCTGTGAGCTTGAAAAATTTCCGTTACAAGCTTTAGCTGCTCAAAATATTGAAATTTAAACTTCAGTTTCACTTAAGATTAACTATAAAGCATAAATAAAAATATAAACCTTACTGGCAAGATCAGTGTTGGTAGAAAGAATATAGCTTCTCAATACAAATAAACTTTAGGGTAGGTTGAATCAGAGTTAGATATAGGGTGAGTATTAAATGTAGGTATACATGTATATGTTGGTGATGTCAGTAGAGTTACTAATGAACTTGTTTGTATGTCTAATAAAAAGTCGTTGACAGACAGAAGATAAGTGTTTGGAAACTTGAAATTTATTTTCTTCTTATCTTAATGCTGATGTGTTTTGTATTCCTAAAATACTCACTAGAAACTCCTAAAAGCTTTAACAACCTGTGCTCATGCAAAATTTCAGCAAAAAAAGGAAACAAAAACCTTGTCGCATATTTTAACCATAGGACAACTGCCATACTTGAGAGGACTTCCTGGGAGAGATGGAAGGGATGGTAGAGATGGTAGAGATTGTGAAGAGTCAGATTTGACTGACCTAAGAATGAGGGTTGAGAAATTGGTAAACCAGACCGAGTCTGTTGTAGCGCGACCATCTGAGAGGCATTCTGATACTGGTATGTTTCTGATATTTAGCAAGTCGAGCACCGTTGTAAAAAAATATGATGTCAATGAAAAATAACACATTTCAAATCAGTTTAGAGTAAAGTATTTACAGAGTGAAAAAGTATTGCATCACCAAGCTTTACACTATTTCCTGAGATAAAAAACACTGTTATTATTTTCAGAAGAACTCCTACAAGAGTTTAACCAAACAATTGCTCATGGATTGCTGACTCTCCTCCAAAGTAACAACAGAAAGTTGGAAGAAATTGAAGAGCAACTGCAAGTAGATGAGGAGAGGAGTGAACCCTCTTCAGCAGGTTAGTTGAGTCTCTCTTTTTGCAGTACACTGTAAAAAGTTACCTAGAATGTTGAAGAGTTGGTATCAAAAAGAATTTGAAATAACCAGAACTATTATTTTGAAACCAACAGAAAGTTTTCTCATGGTAGATGTAATATATGATCTATGGTAGAATACCGATAAATTCTCAATTTCCTGTTTTGTAAAAGATTTAGGTACAAACCGGAAAAGTATGAGACTTAAGTCTGGAATAATCAAAAATGGAAAACTAGACCTTACTTTTATAAAATTTGAAAATTTTGCAACGTGAAACTTCATCATTTTGTAGCTGACATACAACCAGCTTCTGGAGGAGGAAGTTCGTACATCAGATGGGGCAGAAAATCATGTGGTAATTCTTCAGAGCTCCTCTACACAGGTTGGCTGCAAAAAATATCCGCTTCCTTCTAGTTCCTTGCTGCTAGCTTTATCAAGCCGAGAATGAGATTTGCAATTTATTTGATTTATTATTATTTGGCGAAATGATCAGAATATATTGTTTGTGTATTCAGTTATTTCAAGTGCTGAATATTATGGCAGTTAATATTTAATAGTTAATATTTGAAAATTTGTTGATGTGTCCTACAGGGCTAGCAGCAGGGCAACACTATACCCATGAAGGAGGCTCATCTGTCTATACATGTCTTCCTTCAGAACCAGAGTATAACTCATATTTAGCGGGTGATCAGGGTAAGTACATATATGGAGCAGAGTACCAGACCAACTCATATATATTTCCTAGCCGTATGCACGACTAGAATGTACCCTGTTCTCGATGCTATCTTTCGAGCAGGTCTACAACTATTATGATACCTGCTAAAAGAACTTGTCCATCATCTTGGAATAAGGTGAAGTACCATATATACATGTACTCTTACATAAACCTCTCTTGCATATAGGCTGATATTAGAAAGAACATTTTCAAAATGGCAATTTGGTTTAATAAATTTGGTGGGTTCATGTGTTTTATTTCATATACCCTTAAGCCGAAGCATGCACATAAGCAAGGAATAGATTAATTTGCTACCTTCATACAAAATAAAATAGCACCATGCGGTATTTTGTAGCAAGTTTTCTCAGCTGCTCAGTTTGACACAAGATGTGTTTTAGCATAAATGCTCTTATCATCATAGTACCACAGTAGAAATAAATTTGCTTTCTCAAATTTATTACAGGCATAAATAGATAAAATTAAATGATAAGATGCAGATCAGAAACAAAATAGACTAAAATTCTCATTAAAATAAATAGGCATATGTAATGAAGTTAGTAAATATGGAAATGTTAGTAATTAATAAATATAAAAAACTGAGCTCACATTGGTTTAGGAGTACGAAGGATATCTGATGTCAGGGCACCGCAATCACAAAAGAGCGTATAACTATGTATGTATGGACAAAGAACCAGAAGCCTTAACTGGACTACATGCTAATACAGATGGAGCACTGTTCTATTTTGTTCAAGGAAGCTGCAGCCAGCTTGGATACTGTCCACCTTATATTCAGGATGCTGAATTAGCTTGCGTTGTTTGTTCTAAGTAGCATATTTCATGTACATCGAGTTTATGAGTTAACTAATAGTGACATTGAACCATTATTAACTTCCTATTTTCTTAACTTTGCTAGCAGGTTATATAGCGTGTTATGCCAATGAAAGATATCGACGACATATAAACTCAAACAACACGAAAACCCGAATATTACTTCCAAATATACTAATATTTCTCTATTAATCCAAAATATTCACCCATGTAATTATTACTAAACAAAATATGGAAAAAGTACATTATTCTATAGTAGTGTAGCCTATACAAAATATATAGAAGTACAATATAGAAATATAAAAAATACTTAGTGGTATAAAAAACGTTGATTCTGTACTTGAGTACAGACTGACAAAATATTTTAGAAGTCATGTACCTACGATTCAACAATACACAAACTTGTTTTTGAATCTAATGTGCCACTAGCATATCTCTTAATTTGACCAATTTTTAGAAAAATATAATTCAAGTATCAACATTTAACATAGTGGATGTGTTCTGTTGTTTTACAGTTGATACACTTTTTGCTTGCTTAAACTGAGTTATGTGATACTTTGTTAGCCAGAAATAACTGCTCTGAAACTTAATGCTTTAGATACTAACTTAACGTTAGATATTTGACGAGAATGGAATTTACTTTGTACTTACCTTGTAGTAAATTTTGTTTTGAATAAGATACATTTTACAGTAAAATGATACCTGTTTTTATATCCAAGATATTGCTTAAATACAAGCGGTATATCGGCTTTTCGAAAAGTTCGATTTATTAATTCAGGCAGAACAACCATTCGGTATGGTTTTAATGCGGTAGTGAAAGAGTTAAATGATCTCTCTTACAAACTAATACAATGTCTAAATCCACAACAAAAATCAGATGCACCACCAAATGAGTATAGTCAATGATGAAAACAATAAAAACATTAAAAACACCAACTCTAAAAGTGCACCAACAGGGGGTAAGACACTTTAATGTAAACATGAGTAATTGATGAACACTTAATGCTTTGCAAGGTAAAGCTTTAGTGTAAAAGCATCAAAACTGAACCATTGGCCTACTGGAACCCTGCCACAAATGTGGCAAGACCATATCCAACTCCAGAAGCCTTTGGCCTACCAATCAACTATCAAACTTTGCACCTGCTTTACAAATGGCATGCTCAAAGATGCATGGACAGTGTTATATTGCTTCTTGAAACAGGGACGGTGCTGAGTGGATTAGGATGCAAGCATAGGATCAGCCTTTTTTGACTAACTAATTGCTCAGAAAAAGCTAAATAGATGATCCATGTTATACCATATAAACATGGAGGAGCACAACAAACTTGCTGATGAAGGTGGTTTTTTACCCAGCTTCTCAAAGCAGCACAATGTCAAACAGAAAAGACTAATAACCATGGCCATAGCTAATGTGACCTGGCTACTTCTCTATGAGATGATCCAACTGCCAGCTTGATTGTGATAAGTAAATACTGAGGTTTTTGTAGTGACCAGATCAATGAAATTCCCATCTTAAAAGTGCTGAGCCTGGTGGCCCACTAATGCTTGATAGAGTCCCGGCAACTTGTAGCTCAAACGGACAGAAGATATCTGATGCACACAGATAGACACGGATTCCTGCTATGAGAAAGATGCGGGTAGTAAGAGACCTGTTGATTCCAACCTAAACCGATATGGTCATTCTATGATGAATTGCCACCCAAATTTACTGTTCATAAAACCTGATAGTGGGTTGCCCAAGGGTCCCTGTTAGCTAGGAGCTTCAACCAGCCTGTCACAGGGTAGTGTAGTCACATGGTGCCTATATCTCACCGAGCAGTTCAAGTTCACATCAAACAGTAAAACTTTGTGCTTAGAACTTGAAAGTAGACTTACTGCTCTACACCATTTGGAGCTACAGACCAAAATATTTTAAAAGCGAGAGCGCAAGAATCTGGGGCGCTAACTCATTTAGAAAACTCACGGGTGACAAAAAATGGAAAAACTCTCATTAGGCCAAATGACTCACCAATCTTTTCATGTGGTACCAAACACTTTTCAGCAAGGACTAAGAGGCATGGACCAAACTTACAAGGTGGAACACTCTATGCCACTAAAGGAAATAACAAACTACTTTGGCTCCTACGTCCACTGATGCCCAAAAGAGGCCTCAACAGAACAGAAGGTACAATACCGCTTGAAAAACGGCTCATTGAGCCGGTTCCAAGTGCCTGAAGCTAATGTGTTGTTGTGCTAAAAGAAAAAAGGTGAGTGTGATTGAATCATAGTAGTTGCAGAAGACTTCAAATTGACTTGCATTGATAGGTGAAATGTTTTGACTGCTGGAAAGGACAGTCTAGCTCAAAACTTGCTCGACGCTGTAGCAATGTATTTACCAAAATATATGATTGTATTAAATGAACAAGTAGCTTGATTCTAATACAGAAGTAAAGTATTTTTACTAAAACATATATGTTATTCAATGAGTGCGAGTAGTATGGTCTTTTACATATTGACTCAATACAAACCAACGAATTCTTCATTGAACTTTCTACATCTATGTTAATAGGGCCAGTAAGAGAAAAACTCAAAAAGACTAAGTGACTTGGAGCAAGATGATGGCAGAAATGAAAAAAAAGTGACTACCAGCCTTTAAACTACCAAGAAACAGATTCGCGAGTGAATTGAATTCATAAACCGTCTGACCAACATATTAGAAAAGACTATGTTGGTTCCAAGGACCTTAGTCTTGTATTTTTACTTTAGCTATTTTTACAGTGCTTATAATTTGTAACTTTTGGTTTATACATTAGTCATACCAACCCCTAAATTAGCATTTTACATATTTTATGGCTTCACTCCAATATTATTATATTAGTAAGACCACCAAGTAATTTTTTTCCAATTTGGTGTTGATATAACTAATGCTATTTTGTTTACTTTCCATGGTGCTTTGTGAAAAGCTAGTTGTAAAATATGACCATTGCTTCCACAGTGGAGATTGCACAATAAATAAGAATAAAATACGTTCTTCACAAAATCAAACAAAACAGGCATTTGACACCAGATAAGACTGGCTTAGATCTTCCATATTTTAGTTTAAAAACATTTTGTCAGTTTAGGTCTTATAATTTTTTACAAACTGAGTTACCAGTCTCGATTGTGTCATGGTAAACAAAACACCTGTTTGAGTTTGTCGGGCACATGAATGGCATTTGTCAAGAGCTCAGTCACAAAATTTAGTTATAATTTTGACAATTTATAAAGTTTGATGTTTTGGAAAGTGGAAAATCCTCACCGTAATTCTTTGAAAATTTTTAAAATATTTACTGTGACTTATAATATCAGACAGAACCACAAGAAATGTTTGCCTTCTTGTTTTATTTCTTCTAAAGTCGATACAAATTTAAAGTTGTTATACAAAAATTTAATTAACATTTTAACGGTGATTCACTCGTGTAATACTGGTAATAAGAATTCAAAATGTATTAAACCTGATTTTGACAGTTTTGGGCTATTGATGTTGCAGGTGATTAGAGCTTTTTGCAGTCTGGGAGTTTCCTTTTGTAAGAAAAACTAACTTTTAAACTTTTTGTTACTCATTAATTCCACTCTAAAATGAGAAACTCTTGTGACTTACTGTTTGTCAAATTCAGGTCTTTGCCTTTCCTCAGAGTTGGTGAATCTCAACTGTCGCAAATCAAAATTACATGATATGTCATATGGGAGGGAATTTATTTATGAAATAGTAACATACTAGTAACCATACTCAACATGAGATGAATCAAACACAAAGTTAGATTACTCACCATTCAATTGGTCATCACTAGGATTCTCTTCCAGCATAACATGTTTTTATTCGAATTTAATGCTCTTTCCCGTATAATATTTGCCTACTAGTCCAAACCTTGGTAATTTATTTGATACATCTACTATCATTCATCTATCTGTTTTTTTTTGCGTTTGAATCCAAATTCTTGACAGAAACCTGGCTTACAGCATTGCAATTCTGATAAATACATAATGTCAGCTGGAGCAGATTTGTTCTTTTAGTGAGAGTGCCAATACGTGGGTAAAAGGCTGTTTTTTGTGCTCTGTGATTTTGATCTTCCTTCTCTCATTATTTTGCTAATTGTAGTTTTGCTGAAAGCATAAAAACAGGAACCTCTGCTTGTGCTGTTTTTGAATGCATCTTCAGCTATTCTTCGCCACCTATGATCCTGACTGAACTACATGTATTAGCAACCAAACAGTTTGAGCCAAAAAAGGTTTGTGACCAGTCCATGTCGAAACAAAAAACTTTAAACAAAACTTTAAATCTCAGCTTATACGCTGTGTCAACTTGTGCCCTGGAATTTATGGTAGATCTATTTCTGTTCTTTTTTTAACTGTGTTTTTTATAGTAAAAACTGAAAAAATAGTTTCAAGTTTGGAAATGCTGTAGTACAAAACGTAAATACTTTTAGCAGGTTGAAAACACTTTTAGCTACTAACTATTTAGCACATCAAGGCTTTAAGCAGAGCAAACTTGGAATACCAAAGAGTCATGTCTACATGTACATCATTAAGGGAGCAACTCCAAAAAGCTTGCTCTTACATTATTCAAATATTTTAATAAGCATATTAGATTGAGAGTAGTACTGGCTTTATTCAACTTTAAATTTATGCGTTATTTTATTATGATTTAAAATAGGTATGACTTTAAAATTCAACAATGTGTTAGAGGCTGCAACTGTTTCGCTTTCAAGCTGCAACCTAATTTCAATTTGTTTTCTTTAGCTTTTCTTATAAGCATTCAAGTAATAAAAAGTGACTTACTATGTATTATTATAACAGCGTATGCGCTACTTCAAACAAGCTTATACAAAAAAATTGAGAAGGCAGGTTGCTGCCTTACTTCTAGACAACTAAATGTTACAAAATCTTTTCGTTGAAAAATTTATTTTTTACATGTTTTACATATCTGTACTTTGCATTTCTAAAAGCTTTGGAATAACTTTGCAATAACACACATTGCTTTTTATTTACCTGCATATCTGTTTACCAACACATATCGCCTCATAAGAAAGGTTTATTCTAAGCGAATAACTCAGAACTAAATTGAAGTGGTTAGCCTACAATTTGTAGTTATTTGTCAATGGATAAATCCACAGTTGATGATTTTAGCTGCATTTGATTTGTTAATTGATTTACCGCATGGATATTCTAAAAAAGCCTGTTTTTAGGACAGTTAAAGAAAGAACCCCTCTGACGAAACCTCTCATTAACGCAAAAATAAATGTGATATGCTTGTGCATTTATTTGATATGCATAAACGAGTTTGACGCCATATAAGAAGACCTGTTATGTAGCCATTGGCTAAAAACTCGACCAAACGCCATACCCAAACCCTTGAACCAAAGTCTCATCAAAAAATTTAACCATTTTTCTGTAGTCGTTTAAAGCACATAAATTACATAATTTCTGTTATCATATAGTTCAATATATCAGAGTCTTAGCTTTTGAATGAGCCTATATTCAATACACAAAGTGTAATAAAACTATGAAAAAACAAGGTGTCAACAATATGTCCTGCAATTAAACTCAAAGAGCGCTAATAATAAACTAGGAATCTAAATAATCAACAATGCGCGGGGATCGTGCTTAAGCGGGACCAATACAAACACAAGTTCTGGGTTAATTAGTTATGCGTCAATAAATATACTGTCATTGATAAAGGTGTTGAAATCACATCTACTAAATTGTGACCTGCAGTTGAGTAGCCCTAAGACTATATGTCAATCGCACTTTCGCGAGATCATGCAATGCTTGAAATTAATTAGTCTCAGTCGTGCCCCTTAACATCACAAAAAAAGAGAGGGCGAGTGCATAATATCATCGGGAAAACAGAGCATGGTGCGCGGAATCTGAGTTTTTTATCACAGAAATAATTTGTACATGGAGATCTAATGACACCGATTCTTTTGTCATCTTCATTGATTTTTTGAAGTTGTCCTACCTTCACATGCCACTAGTGTCAATGTTTTGGGAAGGTTATGGTCAGTACATTATAGCAGTGTTGTACCCAATCCGTTTGAGGAACATTCTGTGAAATTTTATCGGAATGTGTAAAAATGTTTAGATTTATATCCCAATAGTGTTCTGCTTGTAATATTCTCAGGAAGTTAGTGAATATGTTTCAGGCAATGTCAAAAAAGGAATGTTTGCAAAGTTTAACATAATGTTCCTCCAATTTTGTGAGTGGGTTGAGCGAAATCATCTGCTGAATGCTCCAGCAACACATTTCCCACAGCTGTATGGGAAATACATTCTAGATCATTGTGGGAAATATGTTCCGGCATTGTATTTCCAACAAAATTGTAGGAACTGCATTTAAGCAATGTGTTTCCAACAACATTGCTTCAACAGTATGGGAAATACATTCTAACAATGTACATGTATGTAAATGTATATCTCACAGTGTTGCTGTAATGTTAAAAAGTTGTCTACAAATAATCTTATGACAACATTGTAATGAAACGCTTCTGATATTTAGGACAACCCTGAAACGTTCTGGAAATGTAAAATTGTTACTCGGGTGTCTACCGAACACTTGAAATTGAAACTGTCTTATTAACCACACTTTGTACATGTAGGTCTCAGACAATATTTGCTATTACAAAAGCCATGTCTGCCCATCTATCTTAAGTTTTTAAAAATCGCATCATGCAATGTTTTAACTCACCAGTTTTGGTACAATAGACTGATACTTGCTAAACAACTGCGCTGATCAAACGCTTCTAGATATTTGAATTAGTAGTGAAGATACTTGTTCTCTATGCTTTATTGAATTATCTGAAAATTTCTTACAGCACAGCAGACTACTCAGGTATTAATTAAAATAACGAGAGATCGCGCAGCTGGACTTCTACATAAAGTGTAGCAAAAGTGTGAACTTCTTTTGTGGTTATGCTCATAAGAGATCGAAATGGAATGCATATCAATGTCATATTTCAGTTGCTAAAATTATTGACACGCTTTGTATAGTCGAAGTTTGAGTTGGTTTGGTGAACGGACTACAGGCCATTCCAAATCCAGGTCTATCAGCGAAAACACAACTCCAACAATTCAGCCAGGTGTCAATGTACTTTTACCATCAAGTCTAAGATGTAAACAGACTATAAGGTGACATAATTTTTACAAATACATGTACAAAAAGTGTGGCAATGGTGTGACTCTCTTTTGTGTTTATGCTCATCAGATGTCAAAATAGAATGCATATCGATGTCTTATTTCAATTGCAAAAAATATTGACACATTTTGTATAGCCAAAGTTTGAGTTTGTTTAGTGTCTGGCAAAAACGCATTTCAAAGTGTGAACAGAGTAGATGTCATTTCAAATCTAGATTCCTCAGCAAAAACACAACTCCAACAAATCTGTCAGGGGTAATGTACTTTTACCATCAAGTCTTTACATTGATATGCTATTCTTCCGCTGACACGGTTGTAAAGTAAAGAGATAATACAATGTTATTTTTTTAAGCTAGAACAATCTTGATTTGGTTTTTGCATATAACTACATTAATCCCTGATATTGCGCAAATAATAAAAAAGTTCTTCATAAAAATCTCAGTTCAATTGGCTAGGATTCTCTATCCAATGGAATTGAGTCATTTAAGCAAGTCTAAATCTTTACTATAATATGACCAGTTTATAATTTTCTGAAGCCAGCATTAGGAAAAAATATTGTGTCATGATCCCTCAGGCAAACATATTATTTTAATCAATAAGCTTTAAAGCTTGGCAGTTTTATAAATATGTAAACAATTATTCCATGCTAATGCCAGGTAAAAGTGTAGTTTAATGCATAGCAAACCTATTTACAAAACTGGTGGTTCAGAGCTCAATTCTAGTTCAAAGCAGATGTTTTTTTTCCTAAACTTGTATCGCTATAAATGGACGCTTGATTTACAGACTAATAAACGGAAATACTGAAATTTACATCTAAATATTTAAGATAAGGGCTCTTAAAGCTGGTGGGAACTCATCTGGCAGAGCCGCAGCTTTGAGTGTCCAAACAATAGAGTTATAACATTAGGAAACTTTAGACAAGGTATGTGCAACATCAGCCTGTAATACATCTGGTGTTTCAACCAAAGTTTCTACCGCCTCAGAATGTCCTTGGTGCACGCAGTACCACAAAGTACATAATTCTGTTTGTAAAAGCATCAGAAAGTGTCAAAGTCTCAAACCTCTAAACTTGCAGCACAAATACAAGATAAGTTTATGAATGACAATCCCGACATATGTACAGCAATCTATCCTACTTTACGGCTTCAACTTGGGCAGCTTAGGTGTATCATGGTTTTTCATGCCTCGATTTGTATACACATACACTGTAACGCCGTGTTATTCTCGTTTCTAAGACACAAAAGTAGCATGCTGGTAGCAAAAGTAGCAAAAGAGCTGGTTAATGTCATCAATAAAAATAGAATCTTTTCCAGTAACCGCAGAAATTAAATTCAACTATTCAATGAGATTTGACAATCTCTCCTCCTTGTTTACAGAAAATCTCCTGTAAGCAATTTTCGTAATTTTGCTATCCGGGTGCTGATTGGCTCAATATCTTTTAGAATTTACTTAATCTCTTTGATTTTTGCCCCAGTCAACCTTAGAAGTTCCATTATCATGTGTCACTAGTGGATTTAGTTATTACACATACTGTAACATACAAAAGATGTAAGCCACAAGTACAAGGTTACACAAATAGTGATTTAAAAAGTTCAGAAAGCTGTTTATGCTCCAATGTATTACAATTAAGGCTAGTACTTCAAAAAAATTTTTTTTGGTTTAATGATGAACATTTCGATTTCATACGTGGGTCAGCAACTTAATCTTGCAATGCAGGAGGGATTACTGTACGCTGCGCTTATTACTGTGTCCGTGCAAGTGCAGATGACATATGAAGGAGCTTTCAAAGTAAGTGTATCTGTAAACTGTATACAGTTAAGAGTTGAATAGTGATTCTAAACCTTATATGGTTGGTGTCAGGATGAGAGCAGACCACAAATAAACATTTCAATACCTTCATTTAGTCTCAGCTTGTCAAAGATCAAACAAGGATAATATCAGAAGATACTCAGGACACGACCAGCAAACACCTTATACATGGATAGGAGACACTTGAGGTATCACCTTAATGGTACTGTACTACAATTATTCTTATTTTCTATATTTATGCAAAAGTTGATTTATTAACAAATTTGGGTTCTTTTTTCTTAATTTATAAACATACAAATTTACTTTACTTAAAAAATCCAAAATTATTGCTAGTAGCTATCGCTAGACAAGCTGGAAAAACTGAAAATAGCAATGTTATGTTTCGGTGTTGTATGTAACACTTTTCGAATCACTCGAAGCACCTGATATATTTGCTCCTTAATATTAATTCTAACTTTTGTTTTACTCTTTCACATTTCCACAAAGAACTGAAAAGTGCTTTGTAGTTAGATATGAACATCTTTTAATAAATGTAAATTACATTGTTGTTTTATTCCATAATTATTATTCAGGCTATGTATTAGCTTGCTACTGTATGTTATCTTGATGACGATACAACTTACTAAATTAGCTTATATTCCATATATCTATACATCAATCTTCATTTTTATATTATTGTCTTTCTAATTTTTTGAATTTTGGCTAAGCCTTGTGCTAAGGTAAAGCAAATAAAATTTAGCTATAAACATTTGTTTGGTAGTGAGATTTAACTCAGAAACCCAAGTTCAGAACATGCAAGATGCGATCGATCAACCCACCACATGATTTGGTTGTCTACCCCACTATGACATAGCATTCATAGTTGTTGTAAATACCAATCAAGGTGCCAGCGACGGTGCATCTGTTCATCTGAATGCACTAAGTTTGATTGCTGGGATGTGCATTATTTTGTTTAACGTTTTAACAACGCGATAGTCAAAGTTTTTTTGCTTGCCAAGTTTTTTGTGAGCTGCCTCCGGTTTTAATAAAGGCTGCTTTGAAAACATATGCTTCTCTTAGAAAGTTTCCATGCTGAACAGTTTGTGTGTCACAATCATTAAATACGATTAAAACTTTTGCTAATTTTACTATTCAGAGTTTCTACCTTATTATTTTATTTACTTTAGCTGAAACAATATTTTTTAAAACTAATTATATTTTATCATTTTTTTGTATGTTGTAATTATGATTCTAATCCCGCGACCAAACAAGAGTGAAGCGATTAATTGGGAGATTTATGATAAATGCACATCTGCACACAACTCCCGAAAAATTATCCGTTAACGGCCGTCAACAAACCCTTGCATTGAAATCCTATCAACAGATTTAACTATTTTTCAGTAAAGTCGTTTAAGTATAATAATGATACAAAAGGCATATAAAACTATTTAAATATGTTACCAAGCCTTTGAAAGGTTACCGCAAATTCCTAAAACTTACCCATCTGATCGGATTATACAAAAATAGACAGATTAAGTTGGATGAAAATTGCCACAAAACGCTTGAAAAGTTTGGTTTAATAAAAGTTAAGATCGGAAATTGAAATGCCGAGCGACAGAGAATAGAACGATAAAGTTGTGCGCATTTCACGAAAAAAAAACGTGCACTTTTCACCAGTCTATAGCATTGTCGAATTGCTAAAGGTTTTGGCAATAAACATAGGAGTACAGAAATCGTTTCATTCTTGCCGATTTCAATTTTTTCATTGTCAATTTCATTTGCCCGACCGACACATTTGAGTACTGAAATGACGATGATATTTTTTAACGGTTCTTATGAGATTATTACAATAATTAATTATAAGTTTGGATGACTACAGAACAATGACTACGTAATACAGATTTTCTAAAAATCTAACACAGTGTAAGTAAAGGAAATTTCGATGATAGTTTTTCTAACGGTTCTGATGAGATTATTACAATAATTAATTATAAGTTTGGATGACTACAGAACAATGACAACGTAGTACAGATTTTCTAAAAATCTATATAAATATCACAACTTTGTGATATTGTTAGCTATGACGTTTTGAAATGTAAACAAAATTGTGCATTGGCATTGGTATGCAATATAGTAATATTACTATATTAGTAATATTGGTTATTCTAATAATATCAGTGCATTTTACTTATAATATTGACCAATATTGCATTTATCTTTTTGCAGGATGAGAGCTATAAACATATAATCTTTTTCTTTCATTATTGCTATTTATTGTATATAATAACACCCACACCCAGTACATTACAGCTACCATTGCAGTTATCCTATTTGACTGCTAATATTGCATTTCTCAACCATCAGTACCCTTTTTTTTTTCCAACATCACTTTGGTCGTGGGCTGTATGACAGTGGAATTTCTAGTAAATTAACATGCAGATTTTTGTTCATCAACAGATGAGTGCTGAGTTCACTATGCTCGCTCATGACAAAAAAACTCCTTACGGTAGTTGTTTCTTGTACTATCTTACACATTGGTTCTTTGAATTTTATAGATGTGTGATTCACATTCTCGCTCCTTTAGGCAAAACAACAAGCATTGTTTATTTCTGTGTGCTTCATCGATGTATTCATATACATGTATGGTACGTCATTTTTTAGTTTTCACCTGCACTGTAGCATGCAAAAATTTGATGGATAGCTTCTACAGCAAATGTAATTTTTTTGTACACACTCTTCAATGTACTCACTGTTAACATCAATTCATTGTACTCAGTATTTTAATGTTTTCTTAGTTTGTATTATTTGTATCACTACCAAATAATTCTTGATTGTAATCATAGCAAAACAGACTTCGTTTATCCATTAATTACATTACGTTACTTGACATTACTAACTAATTTAATTACATTTAAACAATTTCAATGTTGTCTTAATTTTTCCACAATTTTTTGAACTGCACAAAAACATTTGGTAAAAATAAGCATTTTTGAACTAGCGTCTAACCACTACTCTAAAACATGCTAATTAATATTAAGTATCTTCTCTAGCCTTATCACTGTTGCGGGTCCAAAGCTATGTATGTAATTTTTATTAGTCACTAGCTGCATTACCCGTGTTTGGAAACAGATTTACGTAAAGCAATAGTTTTATTGAGAGTTGTTTTTCATAATGTAAAACAACTCCAAATATGTAATCTACTGAAACTTTTATCATCAGACTACATACACATATGCAGTCGTACATGTCAATAATGTTGGAGAAAACAATGAAAATACGCAATGTGTTTTACAATGTGTTTTTAGTCTACAATTCATCAGTTTTTGGTCCACTCAAATCGTAGTTGTCCTAATTTTGTACACACAACTGATAATGAAATTGACATTGCTAGGCAAATTGAAGTTCTTCAAACTGGCAGTATTGAAAGGTTTTACATATTTTAAGAAATTCTAGAAACTATTTTGCTATTGCACTGCTAAGCTATCGCCAGCATTTATTGAATTGAGACTTCTACCTGCTTAAAATACTAATTATGACTCACCGGTTTTTCCTCTATAGCCTATGTTTTAACACAGTATATACAAACTGTGAAGCAGTAATGTGATTGTGTTGATAAAATTTATTATCAATAAAATCTACTATATAAACTACATATATGGCCTCTCGCCTTTCCAATGTAAAGCATTACATCTGGAGCATTTTTGGACATTTGTCCCATAGAAATATGCAGCCCTATACTGTGTTGCAGGAGTGCAGTCAAGTGCAAAGTTTTCTGCCCATACACGGCGCCTGGTAGAAGCTGCTGCAGTTAGTGCATCTTGCTGTTGCCGCTGTTACATCTGCTCTAAAAATTCAGCTCGCCGAGCAGCTGTTGTAGTTAGTGCATCATGTTCTTGTCACTGCTGCATCTGCTCGGAAGTTTCGGCACGTCTGGCCGCTGTAGCAGCTGCTCTGAGCTGCTGGAGTGTCTGCTGGTTGGCTCAGCAGTCTGCACTTTTAGCAGCTGCAGCATCTATTCTGACCTGTTCTCGATGTACCTGTGTTTGTTCAGCGGTTTCTGCTCTTCTAACAGCTGCTATTCTGTTTCGTTGTAGGAGTAGCTGTGTTTGCTCTGCAGTTTCTGCACTTCTACCAAGTGCAGTAGCTATTCTGTCTTGTTGTAGGCGTAGCTGTGTTCCCTCTGCAGTCTCTGCACTTCTAGCAGCTACAGTAGCAGTGCAGCGGCAGTTTTTCAAACACTTTATCAGAATATTGAGAAAATAAATTAAAACTTTTTAAGGGCCAACCCAATGTCACCTCTATTTCACAATTTTTTTGGGTATGACATTAACCCTTCTGGATGCGAGAAGTTAGCTAACTTACCTCCAACTTGTTGTAGATCTGTAAGTCAATATGTGCAGGGAAGCTAATACATGTGTCTACCAGTTTATATCTATTGTTTGCAATGAACATATGATGACCTTAGGGCCTGTTTTGTAATTTATTGGAGTGGTCAAATATGTATTTACTTTTAAAGTTGGAGGCATATTTTCAAATTATAATTATGTTAAACCAGAATTGCATAGAAACCCATCACACCGATTGACATGTTTGTTACATCATAAAATGATTTTTTATGCGCAATAGAAAAATTTTTACTAGCCTCAAAACGTCGTAAGCCGAGATCAGATTACCACAATTATGCTAACAAATAATATGCTAAAACCAGCAAATTTATGAGCTGCAAATAAAAATTTAATAACAAGTAAAATAAAGTAACCTTAAGGATAATATATTAAGAAACAGATAGTTTACCATTTAAGCAAAAATATGAGCATCATTTGCTTGGCCAGATGTGTTTTGATTATTGCTTCTGTTTGGAACCACTTCATATCATTCTTGTTGAATTCATGTCACAGCGTCTTATCACTTCAACTTTTTTTATTTGCAAATGATCTACTCATTATTAGTATGTAAGCAATTTTTAGCAAGACAAACCATTAACAGGATGCTCCTTAGAATAAATGTATAATATTTTTGTGTAAATGATGAAAAACTACGTATAATCAAAATAGCTTTAGAAGTTGAGCCTCAAAATATGTTGTAGCGCCCATTCCATCGTGAATGCGAAAAGTTTAGTCACATACATCAAATGGTCAAGACTGTGTCGAAAAGGAGTACTCTTATGCTGATACCACTAATAATTGCTTATATGCTGATGCATTCAAATTTTTAATGAAAAATGCTGTAAAGACTTGGGCTTGGGAAACATTCTTTGATACAAACAAAAACAACGAATGAATTAATGGTTACTGATGTAATCAAGCCATAATTAGTATGATTTTGTGAGCACGTTTCAATGATCGTTTGCTATTATTGGTTTGTAAAGATGAAAAATTTCAACTAGTGGTAGCCAAACAGAAGTGGTGTTCAGTTAATTGGTGACATTGTATTTTGCAACTCTTATCCAATAGTGGCGCTCAAATCGAGGTGGCATTCAAATAAATGTGGTTTTGAAACACCAGTTTTACGGAAATTTAAAATCAAATGGCTATTCAGAACTTAAAAAAGTGCAACCCTAGTATAATCAAAGTACGAATAACAATTCTAATTGAATTTAAAACTGTTATCAAAATAATACTCCATTTAGGAATTAAAAATAATCCATAAACTAATTGGAATCTAATTTTGAACTTTAAGCCAATCACACTTCCAATCATAGCCCAATGTAAACTCTAAACCAAAAAGTTGAATTATAAATAAAATTTAAGTCAACATTCGTATCAGACTCATAAGTGGAAGTTGAATATTAACCAAACTTTTAACTCTTTTGCTACCGAATTTAATTTTTGCTCTGACCAATTTCTTTTCATATTCACACAAATGTAAATATAGCGTCACTAATTTTGTGATAACTTGAGAAAAAATCAAGGTCTCCACTTAATTTTAAAAAGAAAGGTTGTTGAGAAGATATTTTATTAGAAAAAATATAAAAATCTTTAAAAGATTTTAATTAAAATGGTGTACAACTGCTACTAAGATAACAACTACTGGCATTAAAATTACTACCAGCAGCACTGCTAATACTAACATTTCTGCTGGTACTGCTGTTACTACTACTACACTGGGCTACTCTATTGCAAGATTTACTGCTAGAGGAGTAAGATTCACTCGATATAAAATTACTGGAGTCCTGATGGCCATAAATATTGAAAGCTTTCACATTTGCATTAGCTCTGAATTAGGGAGCCAAAGGAATTTAAACTTGGAGTTAGTTCTAATTAGGAAACTACTTATTATTATAAATAAAAATTTAGATCAAATTCTGAATTGAAATTGGCCTACAACCCAAGTAAGATTTTCAATCTATTGCTAAAGTAAAACTATACTCTGATTTGTTGTATAGGTGCAGATGCAAAGCAGTATCTAAATTGGATTTTAAATTAGCGTATGATTTAGATACATCATGCAAATACAATCATGATGATAAACCGTAATTAGTGTAAAATTCACATCAAAATTCAAATCTCAATCTAAAATATATATTAATATTAGTAACTGTCAAGATCAACTGCAAAATTAAATTGACAAGCAAATTTCTATCCAAGACAGAAGCAGAATAAACTTTTGAATTAGATCATAAAATTGGAACATGTCAGTACAGCGCCTAAAACATAAATTAAAACGCACACCATAATATGGCTTCAACCCAAACAGTTTTAGACTCTGATTCAGAGTCCAGAATTGGAACTTGTTTACCAATTTAAATCTAAAATTAAATACAATTCAGCCTACAAACCAGTATCAGGCATGGCCTAAAGTAAGATTAAAAGTAAAAATTGTAAACTCCAATCGAATACATTTTTTCTTTGAAATGATTCAAGGTTTTATTTTTGATATTTCAATGCTCACTTGTAATTTTGATAAAAACCTTTGTAATATAAGAGAGTTTTAAAATTTGTTACCTACCTATATCACCACAACTTTGTAAAAATACGCCTTCAAGGAATTTTCTACAAATCCTTTTTATTTAGGGCTGTGGACTCTATTACTTATTTCAAATGTGTGTCATCTTTTCTACAAAAATTTTATTCTCTTATCTAAAAATTAACTTATTTTTATTAGTCAGAAACCTGCAAAATGCTGTTTCATGAGAATTTTATTCAATATACTAAATATATCTTTAGGCAACACATAATGCAACATAAATGGAAGTAACGGTTGATACAATAAATAAGCAGAGACTAGCTTATTAGCTGAGCATGTTTGTGTAAAGTGTAACTTTTTTGATAATCTCTGCATTATGTAACTATAATTATTCTTCAAAACTTCTGATAGTTTGCTTATGCAAAGTATTGATCCTTCCAAATAAGGATGCATCTTTTGCTACGAAATATTGACATGAGTGATAAATTTAGCATCTTCACAGGTCTTTGAATCAACACCTACATGTGGTAAATAGCTCATGCAACTTTATAATCTCAAGTAAGAAGACACGGTCTGTTGTGGTAATCAGCTACACGCAAACAAGGGAAATGTGGTCAAAAATAGTATTAGGTGAAAAAGCAGAATCATCTAAAATATTAGTTTTTTCAAAAATGAGTGCAGCTTCATCATGAAAATAAAATGAAAATTCTGTTTAAAGTTCAGGAGCATATTTTTTAATAAGAAGAGTTTTTGGATTAAAACAAAACAAGAACATATAGGTATACATGTTTTTTTTGAAAAGCTATGTACTATCTAATAGGGCTTTATGGCGTCTCGGTTTCTCTCTCCTCTCTCTTCTCACTCACTCTCTTCTATCTTTCCTCTCTCTCTCACTCACTTTCTCTCACTCACTTTCTCACTCTAATCTCTCTCTTCGTCTCTTTCTCTCTCTACCTTATTCTCTCTCTCACTCACTCTCTCACTCCTTATCTCACTCACTTTCACATCAACTCATTTTCACACTCACTCCCCGTTCACTCAATTACTTATTCCCTCACTTGCTTTCTCTCTCTAACTCGCTTTCTCTGTCTCTCGATTTCTCTCTCGCTTTCTCTCTCGCTTTCTCTCTCACTCTTTCTCTCACTCACTTTCTCACTCTAATCTTTCTCTTCATCTCTCTCTTTCTCCCTCTACCTTATTCTCTCTCTCACTCACTCTCTCACTCATTATCTCACTCACTTTCACATCAACTCATTTTCACACTCACTCCTCCGTTCACTCAATTACTTATTCCCTCACTTGCTTTCTCTCTCTAACTCGCTTTCTCTGTCTCTCGATTTCTCTCTCGCTTTCTCTCTCGCTTTCTCTCTCACTCTTTCTCTCACTCACTTTCTCACTCTAATCTTTCTCTTCATCTCTCTCTTTCTCCCTCTACCTTATTCTCTCTCTCTCACTCACTCTCTCACTCATTATCTCACTCACTTTCACATCAACTCATTTTCACACTCACTCCCCCGTTCACTCAATTACTTATTCCCTCACTTGCTTTCTCTCTCTAACTCGCTTTCTCTGTCTCTCGATTTCTTTCTCGCTCTCTCTCTCGCTTTCTCTCTCGCTCTCTCTCTTTCGCTATTCCTCTCTCTCGCTTTCTCTCTCTCTCTTGCTTTCTCTCTCTAGCTTTCTCTTTCGCTTTATCTATCTCTCACTCCCTCTCTGACTCGTTCACTCACTTTCCCTTTCTCTCTCTCTCTCTCTCTCTCTCTCTCTCTCCCTCCCTCCCTCCCTCCCTCCCTCCCTCTCTCTCTCTCTCTCTCTCTCTCTCTCTCTCTCTCTCTCTTACTCTCTCTCTCTTTCTCTTTCTCTCTCCCTCTCTCTCTTTCTCTCTCTCCCTCTCTTTCCCTCTTACTCACACTCTCACTCACTTCCTTACTCACTCACGCTTTCACTCACACACTCACTCACTCCCATACTCTCTCACTATATTTCAATCTCCCATTTTCTCACTCGTTCACTGTCTCACTTGCTCCCTTACTCGCTCGCTCACTTACTCTTCCTCTTTTTGTTGGCTGCTCGCTTTCTGAGAATGGCTGTTGTTTAGTACTGACTTTTTTACTGGTTTTCTGTGCAGCTGTTTTTTCTGTTTTTTTTTGCCATCAGTTTGAATTCAGTTTATTCAACTTTATGTTACGCATAACTACATATTCGATTGATCATTGATATTTCATTTAGTTACATTCTTTTACAGAGTCTCTTTACATTTTATTCCACATATTACAACATCATCTTGTTATGCGTCTGTTTGCCTCAAAATTTTCCCATTTGTTTTAATAAATAATGCAACAATTTGATGATTGTCTACGGTAAGATTGAGGCATACTATTAAGTTTGTTAGATGTGCCGCCTCTCAAAATATTATAGCTGTGAGAAGGCCTCCAATGAAAAGTGTAATGAGAAAGTAAAATAAAAAAAAGTTCAATCAAAATAAAAAATACATTTGCTAGTTATTCTTGTCTGATTTGGCAAAGCACTGATATAAACTATTTTCTGCAATAGATGTGCTTCTGCACACAATATTTCAGCCTTGATAAAACTTTGATTAAACGAATAAAGAATATTTTAATGAATAAGAATTCTGAATGTTATGTAGAACAAATATTTTAGAGGAGAGAACGTATTGAGTCATGCTATCAGGTTAACTGAGCCCCTTTATTCACCAAGAGACAATGAAGTGCTGAGACTGTAAATCAGTAAGGCAAATGACAGTATGGCGACTTTTAAATGCAGTGTTGCTTTTATACACTAAGATGTGTTCAGTCATTTTGCTTCCAACAACATGTAAGGTGAACACACAATGCTGATATGTAGCTACCAAGTTATAATAGTTGCAAGTTGTATGCAGAGTAGAAATCTTAGCATATGATACTTACAACAAATCATAAAATAAAAAAATTGAGCTATACACAGAGAAAATTGTACACAGTCACTGTCAAAGTTTTAACTTTCTCAATAGGCTTGCTAATTAAGGTGCAGCTTGAAGACAATTCAACAAGGTGTTACCAACTGACACACGAGAACATCTCCTAATAAAATACAATTACATAAAATACATCATTACTCTGCTCACTTTAACCTATCCCTTCGCTGTTTTAAGGACAGCAATATTCTCCTTGGTGAACTTTGCCTTTTATTGCTTCATTTTTCCTAATTGCATTTTGTTGAATTCCTAAGCCGCTATAAGTAGTCGTAGGAGCTATAGAGACTAATAAGTAGCATAAACTCTGCTATTTTGGTTCAAAAACCGCGCTAACAGTGCAGCTAGTTGAGCACTTCCGTCACATCTCAGGGGATCATCCGGTCATATTCCTTCAACCAGCATCAAGCCAGTTAATCTCTTAAAGCCTTCTTTCTTAAAGTGCCTTCTCAAAAAATGCAAGATAAATAGAGTCACCAACCAGCTATAAAACTGTAGGATGAATGTCAATAGCTGACAAATCTTTTCTCGTTTAGCAGAAAACTATTTCTTCTTATTTTCATTTGACTCATCATCGTACACTTCTTGTTCACTAACTATATTTCACTGCCTCATCGTGCCCTAAAGCATTCTACATTGCTCTTTCCAGTTTCCAAAGTTAAACTTTGTTTACTTAATTAGTTATTTTATGCCTTCTGCCACATCTCTTTTTATACCCATAACTTATTAGTATGACCCACCTGGCTTCATTTAACTGTTTTCTAAAACTGACTTGCAATATGGAACATATATTGCTGTTAGGTAGCTACAAAGCTAAAACAACTACAAGCCAAATGAAAATAAAATAAGGTAGAGAGAAAACAAAAAACTTACCTAAATATATATAAAACAATTTAAAATATACACAAAAAATACCTTTAAAATGTTTGGTCAGGTATAATGAATAGTGTAACAAACTAACAATTTAAAGTGGACCACATGCTAGACCTTAGTAGCATTGCCTTTGCATGGGATTAATTATACACTGAATAAGTTTAACTAAAGTTTTAACCAGTTTAACTATGTTATGATTTAATCATAACACAAACCAAAAGCAGAGACTATCAATTGATAAAGCATTAAGAGAAAAAATCTAAATAACTCAATTTTACAAATCGCTGTGATAGTTGCAATAGAAGCAATGCAGTTATGTTGCAAGTTCTTCTCAGAATCAATGTTTGGTAATGTTAAACATAGCAGGACATTAGCAAAAATAGATTGTAATGCTATAGGCATATTCTCCTTAGGGTATTGTAAAACATTTTTCCTGCAAGTGGTGCTTAAACTTTATTTCACCACCAAATGGTCTGACAGGAAAACAATATAATTAACAAAACATCCTGGAATACTGCCAAACAAATTACAAGTAGGCAACTCCAAAAAGAATTAACGTCTAGCTGAAAAGATTACAAAACTGCATAATTTTATTTAGAATGCTTTTAATCGCTGTTTGTTTCCAAGTCCAAACACTAAATGTGCATAATTAAAAACAGGAGATAAAAAATTTTGTCATATCTTACTCGAGGTTGTGTCTGTCAGACTCAAATTCTAACAAACACTTAACTTACTATGAAAGAAAAGCCAACCTCAGATAAGATAAAAGTTTAGGAAATAAGTCAGTGGTAATGTCAGTGAATGCCCTGAACTTACTAAGAGCATCTCAATTCTCTAAGACTTTCTGAACCAGGGAGTTTTTAAAGTCAAGTGTTTATTAGGCTTACTAGTTTATAGTTTTATCCGCTCATTGTTTCAGAGCTCGCTGACACTACTGTATGGGAAATACTATCAACATTTTATAGATATAAACTCATGTTGACAGGATTGCTACGTACTATTGCCATGAAAAATCTTTACATCTCATTCATCTCCAAAAGAAACATAGTGACAACTCTCCGTGTTCAACTTATTAAGTACGTTGACTTGTAGGGATTCGGCTGCTCTTTAAGAACTGCATCACAATGGTGTTGCGTTTCACTGATATTGGTTATCGTATATTATATTCAGAGAAAGCCGGTTTGACTTTACTCAGCTACAGCTGAGATGTGGACATGATGAACAAATCATCATGTTAGGTGGCTATCATAATTTGTTGATACATTGTTAGTGATATATCTACCTACACAGCAATCAGTCTTGTTTGTACAAATCTGAGAACTTTTAGAAATATGTGTAATTATTTATTACAGTTTCAAGGACACTGCAAAAGATCCTAAAAATATTTGGTAAATTAACAAATGAGGTCTCTTTGACAGGGTGACCATAGATTTGGTTAGCACCACAAAGATAAACATAAATTAAAATGGTGGTCTCTGTAGAACACTTTCTAAGCATCTAAATAATTAACAACTATTCCTAGGTTTGCCGCTTTGGTGAAAACCATGTATCAATGAAAAATGAAGAATATATACTTACCATGGTCTCCTATGATATGAGCAAAGCCCTTATCTATCATATTAGGCACATACCAGGTAAAAACAACCTGAGTGAAACATCTAAATAAAATTTTGACTGTAACCCACTCGAAATACTTTTATTTCTTTTTTCATTGAGCGACACTTAGAGTTTTATTTAGTTCTATCTGCAATGCAGCAGAAAAAAATGCATAATTTGATACAAAGTATCACAAGATATAACCAACTTATATATGAGTAGGCAGATCAAAAAAGTAATTTATTTTCAGTAAAAATAAATTACTGGCAAATAAATTAAGGCTTTATCTGTCATATTAGACACTCACCAGGTAAAAACAACCTGAGTGAAACATTTAAGTGAAATTTTGACCTTAACCTACTCAAAACACTTTTATTCCTTTTTTCATTGAGCGACACTTAGAATTTTATTTAGTTCTATCTGCAATGCAGCAGAAAAAAAGAAAAAAAATGCATAATTTGATACAAATTATCACAGGATATAACCAACTTAGATATGAGTAGGCAGATCCAAAAAGTAAAGTATTCAGCATGGGAAATTAATAACTCGCAAACTATTATTTGTAATGATTTAAATGTGATCAACTGAGTTGAATCCATCAAATAAATAAAGACCAATGAGCCTGCAGAATAACTAGTTGACTAATTATGTTCTATAAATGTAATTACCCTCAAGTAAATGTAGACCAGTTTAAGATAATGCGCATTTGACTTATAAAAATCACTATAGTCCTCAACTACTGATAAATAGTTGCCGACTAGAAAAAAAGGTTCACTATTTATAGTGAGATTCCATTACATATGATTTTTGAACTTTTTTATTGACTGTGGTTAGGCTGACTAAATTGAGAATTCAGCTCAAAATTAAAAAAAAATAATCTAAAATAATTAATTAATTATTGTTTTTGTAGTATAATGAAATATGCCCTGCTATATTCATTGTCTATTATGTTTTATCTGAAACATTTGGGTATAATATGAAATCAGAAAGTCTTAAGTTGATTAAAGACGATATTATTGACAGTGTTTTAGCTTGTTTCCATGTTAATATAGTCGGTCTAAAATTAAAAATCTTAAAGAAATATTAAAAACAATTTTATTTATCGAAATCATCTTATCAGGTTTTACAATAGACCAGCAGATGTACTAGGATGTCTAGGGACTTTGCGAATGTAACAGATTGTCAGTTTGTTTAAACTTTTTAAAACTTAATATCTCAAAAGGGTTGCATGCATGCATTAAAATAACTAAGTTTTTTTCAATATACATGATGATGGAAGGAAATGCAAATATAATGAAATAGTTTGTTTTTTTATTGCTGAAAGTTCAAGTTGTTTCGTTTTTAAATACAGCAAAAGAATTTTTCAAAGTAATTCTATGGCAAAGCCTCAATTTTGGTAATAATAAGTCAAACATGTTTTTCTTTTACCAATTAAAATGGCACTAAAACTAATGTCTTAAAAATGAAAATTGCTATTCCATTATATTCATGCATTTAAATCAAATGTGAAATCAGCTTATATTATTGATCTATTCATAACTTGAAAATACAGAATGTTGAGATTTCATAAGCTTGTTATATACTATAAATATATACACCTCTAAAGCAATCATGAAATATGTGGACGCAGCAAATGGTTACCCATGAAAAATTAGCAATGGTTCTACATTATAAAGAGCAAGACAACAATTCCCACAAACATAATCTATTTATTTAACCCCGTAAATAAAACTGGCATAAAAAATAAAATGACAACCTAAACTGACAAAATACCACTTTGTTATAAGTAGTTAAGGTATATGTTAGAGTTCAGACTCATCAGTTGAGGTAAGTTATTTAGGAGTATACTCAAGATTCAATGATAAATTTGATAATACAATCAGTGGTGATAATAACCCATACAAAATGTAATATATATAATATTATATATTTATATTATAATACAAAAACATTAGCCAAACTTATAGGTTGTTATGTACAGAAGAAAATAGCTCAAAGTTTGGTGGCTGACTTTATCCTAATTTGATCTGTCATGCTTACAGAATGTATACATAGCTATTGATAGAAGCTAACGCTGAGATGGCAAAAATTTATCGGCTTGGGAAACCTGGGAAAAGGAATAATTTTCTCCCGTGAGTAAAAGTGCATGTTGATGTTGGAACATTTCCTCCTTGCGTGTTGTTTTTCTGACTCATGCTGACCTTTCTTACTCTCTTCTGGACCTATAAGTACCATTAAATCTTTGTTATGAAGAACTTGTAGTTACACATCGGTATTGCCCCTATATAAATACAATATTTAAAATACTTAAAAGAAACATTTTTGCTGCAGTAATACTGCATGAACTGTTTTAAATAAAACATTTTACTTAATTCTAATGTGTTGCCAACAACAAAAGAGATAAAAATGAGTGAGCACGCACATAACTAGCCTCACGAGTTTGAATTTATATCGATATTGAAATATACAACAGGAAAGATACCCTCTTTGTCTACCAGATTTTTATTAATAGTTAAGTTGAATATGCAATTATTGATATTTAAAAAAAGATTGACCAAATTTTGATACTCATCAAAGTACTCTATGTAATGAAAGTTGCTACCTGAAACAATTTTTTTACTTCTTTACTGAGATCAAACGTAATAGGACTGTAAAACTTTGTAAAGCTGTCTTATGACTCATCCATTTTATGTAATAGAGAGTTGAGGATTAAATCTATGGATAGCAATGTAGGAAATTATATTTTAATTTTAGGCTCTATTTGCAGTTAAAATAACATAAAGTAAGACATGTGCTATTCTAACTTAAAGTAGAAACGATTGCTTTAAACTAAGGTAGTTTACTAAAAATTATAGCAATGCTGAATTAAAAAAATTGAAATTCATTACTTGCTATAATATAAAATATTGAAGTAAAATTACTCTTTGAATTTGTTGTGTATTGTAGTTACTCCCTTGTAATTACATAACATTTTGTAATAAAACCAACTTTAAACATCAAATGTGGAAACAGCAAAACTCTTAGTTACAAGCACTACCAACGGCCTAAATAGCCTTTCTATTGTAAGGTACTGTACTGTGATAGTCTTTCATATGGTTTATCTATGAAAATTAAAACTATGAAAAACAATTCGAGTATGAAAACGTCATAAACATATGAAAATGATTTCCACCACTAATGCTAACTAACTACTCATTCACTGCGTTTCCGTGACCCGCATAATTCGCAAATTAGAGCCAATCCGCAAGTTATCCGCGTCATGGAAACGGCATAAATCCGCAAGCTAACCGCATAAATTCGCAAGCTAAGCGAGTTTTGCAATCCGCAAAACTTTATCGAATCCATCGTGTTTGCGAATCATGGAAACGGTACTTGCGATTAATGCGCATTAGATTACCGTTGGCTATTACATTAAAAACATTTTCACGCTTCAGTCGTTTTTATTTCGATTTCAGCAGTCTCAATGCGCCAACGTTCCGAATGATCGCTGCTAAGCTAAGCGTGACAAGACTGCTTAGCTAATTATAGAGTCATTAATTAGGCTAATACTTGACCTATGGGGTCAAGTACTGGTGTTAAATTCGCATCGCCAGGTGTTCATTGAAACGCTCAATTGCTAAGTAATTCAATTTGCGGATCGTTCGAATTATGTGAAACATGCAGATTATGCGAGTCATGGAAACATAGTGATTATTAGATTTTAGTGCACCTTGAAAAAATTGAATCAAATTAATAATTATTGTAGCGTATTACTCCGGGGGTATGTAAACAACCAGGTTAAAAAAATTCTGAAGTAATCCAACTGATAGCGGAGACTAAAGCATTTGCCGGAACAGAAACAAAATAAATAAACACACTGAGTATTTAATCACCAGAAAATAGAAATTATGTCAGAAATATGTATAGGTACATGAAATCAAATGTGTGTGCACACAAATGACAACTTTAACTCTCTAAAGGACTTTTGATTTAGGCTGGCTCCTTTTGGTGGCTAAAACACCTTCTCCAACCATTACAAGTAGGTGTCAAAGTTGGTGACGATGAGTACAATTTCATCCAGGTAGAGCAGCATCATTTTCCTATGCAAGACATACAGTAGTCGCTATATCAGCCTCAAAAAGTGATGGATGCCTACTTGAGACTAAACTGCAAGACCATCCATTTCCAGAGGCCTGAGCAAGTAACAAATGTCGACTTCTTTTGAGCAAATCCGCACCCAAAGGTACATGTACTTGCCAATAGCCAGAGAAAAGGTTCAGTGTGCTAAAGTTTTGGTTGAAAAGGCAATACATTGAGGCCATCATTGCCACAGAGAAGGAGGTAGGTGTCCTGCTCGGTATGGCATTTATCTGTGGGTAATAAATGCAGAAACGCCGATTGCCAACATTTTCTGGATGATTACCACTGAGTAGCTACATACACTAATATTGGGCTCAATGAGTCTCTTGTCAAGCAATTCTTAGACTTCACATTGAGCCACACTTTTTTATCTGGGCCCAGCCGCTGAAGTGGCTGTAGGATAACATGGTTTCTTACTTTAGTAGAATTGAATGATTTGCTTTGGAAGTTCAACTATAACCGCATCACAAGTTGCGAATGTGTTGATAGCATGCCAGCAACAGTGCCAGCCACTTGGGCTGTTTCATCTTCCTGCAGTTTTGTTGGGCTGCTACGTCCGAGCACCCCTCCCTTTGGTGTATCCGCTCTCGACTGTATGGCACCCAAACCAGAGAGAAATGATTCATCATCCACCTGGCGGTTCTGTACTTCTGCGTACATGCCAATTTTATGCAACATTTTGAAGCACTGGGTCACTATACTTCTATTAGGCCAAGGCCAGTCCAAGCTTGTGGTCAGTGGCGGCTCATTAGGACTGCCCTCAATCACCACTAATGGACAGTAACTCCTGTTCCTCACTCTGCACAAAACAACCATATCAGTTTTGGCTGGCACAACCACGTCATGCACCGTCATGAATTTATTCAAAGGCCCCCGGTCATGTTTGTCAACACACAGCAGGGATGACAGTTCATGGAGACCACAAGCTGCTAGAACTATATGCCGCACTTGTGGACCACCAGGAACGACATGCTTATGACACCATCATCTTGATGTGGCTCACAAAAATACCTCTTTGGTCCCTATATCCCAGAGCTTTATGAGCAGCCGCATGACCCAGAACTCAGGCAGCCTGGTCTCATCGATCGTGACTCGGCGGCAGCCGCTTTTACCAAAAACATCTTTAGCTAGTGTAGCTTGTCGAACTCCTTACCTGACAAGTTTATCATACACTTGGTGTCAAACAGGAAATGAAAAGGCCATCCCTTAAACCTCCCAAAGAAGATGTAACAGGTGGATTGAGGCCAGCTCAGTGCTTGCGCCCATACTTGATTGGCACCACTATGGCTAAGCCAGGCATGTGAACCTGATCTAGAAAATCATGAAACTGCTGAAGCAAAATTTTGGGTGCCTGCAGATTCTGACCAGCATGAGTACCACAAATCAGTATTACAGAAATTTAAGCAGGCTTCTGACAGTGTACTACCCACCCATTCAAACTTTTAGCTCAACAGTATGACCCAGGAGCCAACATTTCTGTAGCTGTCTCTTGAAGTGTTTGATATGTTATAGTAAGCAACTGGGAACACAGTGAGCTGGCTGGAAAAGCAATTATCCAGTATTGTGCTGGCCAGCTTCTTTTCAACTGATTCGTGAGTGTGCTTCTGGCCGAGCAGCCAGTTGCGGCACAGTTTCGTTTAAATGGGCATGACGGCATGTCTGGCCGGCTCTCCAAGAATCCAGGCTTTAAATACTCCAGAGCCTGGTAGCGGTTTCAGAAATTTCAGAGAGTTCAGGGTCTCCTCCACTGCTATCAATAGCAGAAGCAGACCTCTTCTTTCTTTGCTCTCCATTTTGACGTCGTTGCTTTCGGGCTGTAGCCCTTCCTGGCTGGAACTCATCAGTCGAAGCCTGTTTGGGTCAACCAATCTGGCGGGCCTTTGACTCAGTGCTGATTGATTTTCTTTTGCCAGGGGCATAAACCTTTGGGGCCTTGTTGCAATTAGTAGCCGACATTACTGTCATGCCCTGTGATCATTTCTCTGATGACCCATTTTTGGGGCTCTGCTGATGCGTGTCCTTAGGGGACCGCAGTTTCAACATGGCATAGGCTTCTTTTTCTTATCTTTTTAAGGCTACCTCTATGAGCTGGGCCAACCGACTGACTGCATGATCCTGGATCACCGCTGCTCGCTCCTCTGAAACCTTCTCCATGGTCTGCACATAGACTGTCTCTTTGCCCTTCGGTTTGATCCTAAAGAACTCTGTCCTGGAAAGTGCTGATTTTGTCAATTGACCATGGGCATAACTAGGAAGTGTCTCTGCAAAACGAAATGCTAAACTAAGCCGCAGAACAGTCATGTCAATTTTAGGGTGCCATGTAACTTGCTGTACGCCAGCCAGACAAGTCTTTCTACCTAGGATCATGCTTCTACAGAAAGGTTGCAGCGGCCCGCCTCAAGCTGCTCAGCCTGTTACAATCTTTCCCGGGTAAATGGTCAAACTGGGCTGAGGGTCTTTCAAAGCCAGCTCCTACACGATTGGCTTGTCTGCAATCTTCTGCTTCTTCTTTCAGAGTCTTTTAAATATGTTGACAAGAAAGCCAGAACAGAAGAGGATAAAAAACCTAAATGAGGAGATTCCGCTTGGAACAAGCCTTTCGATTTCTTTCATTTAGGCACCAGTTTTGGCAACTTCTTGGAACCAGTTGATGAAATTCTGTACATCCCCGAATCCTAACTACTGAAATGCCTTGAGCCGTTGGATTAGACCTAGGCCCATGGCATAATTGCTTATCATTCAAGGGCGTCGCTGAGACGGTCAACCCTTCAGTCCGCAATTCTCGAGCGTTGGCCATCCATAGACTACGGTAAAAAAACTGGCCAACTAGCATGGGACAGCGATGCTGTCTCTAGAACATGGCCTGCAAGTTGTCCAAAATGTTCTTACCTATAAATAAACTCAGTCAGGTAGAGCTGAAAACCTTGATTCCACTGTTGTCATCACGGTGTAAGAAACTGTCTACCTCTTTACTCACAACATTGAATTAATAAAAAACACAACGAGTATGTAATCAATAGAGGATATATGTTTTATTGCAAATATATATAAATACGTAAATTCAAATGTGTGGGCATACAAATGACAATCATAAAGTGAGCTGGTGCTTGCTCTGCTGAAATGACGGCATTGTTTTTTGAAACAATTTTTTTTCGTGGGCTCACCTCCTTTTTCTTTATTTCTCACTTTTTAGGCCTCTTTAAGCAGCTTTGTCATCTAAGCCGGTTTATCGGTGATCGATCCTTTTTCAATGGCAAGAATGCTTAGTTTGGTGATGTCAGTGACCATAGGGTTGGTATTTTCCGGTTGTTTTCAGGTCTTTACAGCAATACAGACAATTATATGATATGTCATATTTTCATCATTAATATGTTGATGCTTTGTGGGGAGATGAGGTTGCTAGACTAGCTGGAGAATTATCCCTAACTGACCGATTTTTTTAGTCAGCAAGCACCGCTAAAGCATGCAAGCAAAACCAGAAGAGGCTGAAGGGTGTGCATGTAGCCCTCCAGAACAGCCAGATAAATATCTAACAGAAAGACCAAAACGAACTACCACTTCACGCTACTCGCCACTGGGTATGATTGCCAACAAAACTGAGAAAGGACACAACTAGAAGTTGCAAACTTGCTTTGTCGGGCAATATCAAATATTAGAAGCATGGCCTATCCAAACTTATTGTGTGAAGCAGCTCGGACACTCTTCCACATAGAGTGAAAACTGTATCATGCCATATCAAGCTTGCTCAGGAAACCTGAGTTGTGATCCGGATACATTAGAGCTAAAAAGAGCCCAGTATAAATAGAACAAGGCCATTCCAATAAGAAAAATTAGAGATAACCTTAAAACGATCTGGTTAATTGCCTAGTTTCCAGTGCTTTCACTCAGCCATGCTGACAAAAGAAGAGAAGGAAAAGGTTTAGCGGGTGAGAAACGGTCTACTACTTCGGCAAAAAGAGCTCTGAACCTGTTCGAGCAAAAAAAGCTACTGGAGCCAGTCCGACACAATTTGAAACTGTCAAAAGCAATTATGAAACCAAATTGGTATTATGGTTGGGCATGCTCGGTGGTAAAAAATAAACAACTTATAGCATAGTGATACACTACAACTCAAAGCAGGGGAAGAAACCTATGGGATCAGATCAGATCAACTCCGCCAAGATCTTAAGCCACCGGGCTACTTGGTTTCGGGTTCCCTCCTCCGGCATAGCCACCGGAGTGATGCGTGGTCCATCCGCAGGAGGAACTCCTGGCCATACAGATACGGCCGAAAGTGCTTGACCACCTTCACTACTGCAAGTAGCACCCGTCGAGTGACGCAGCTATTGCGTTCCAAGGGGGTGAGGGTCTTGCTGTAGTAGGCAGTGACCCTCTCGCAGCCCTCCTGTACTTGAGACAGCACGGCCCCTACTCCACATCTGCTGGCGTCCGTGTCCAGGATATACTGCCTCCGAGGATCCGGATAGCCCAATATTGGGGCGGTGCTGATTCTTTTCTTCAGCGTGTCGAAGGCGGCCTGCTCTTCTTCCGTCCATTTCCAGGGCTCTCCCTTTGCAGTCAGTCGGTGCACGGGGTGTGCTATAGTGGCAAACTCCGGGATGTATCGCCGGTAATAACCGATCGTCCTGAGGAATCCCTGGAGTTCCCATACTCCGCGCGAACTCGGCCACTTTGCTACTGCTGCCACTTTGTCGGGGCCTGTAGAGACTCCGTTCTGGCTTACTATGTGCCCCAGGTAGTGAATCTGAGGTTGTAGTAACTCGCACTTGGATGGCTTCAGCTTTAGTCCGGCCTTGTGGAGTCTTTGGAAGGCCTCCTCCAGCCGATGTAGATGCGTATCAAAATCTGGGGCGATGACGAAAATATCATCTAGATATAGCAGCAGCGTTCTCCAGTGGAGGCCATGTAAGATGCGATCAATGAGTCTTTGGAAGGTGGCGGACGTCAGTCCGAAGGGCAACACCTTCCACTTCCACAGCCTGGACTGTGTCGAGAAGACTGACTTCTTCTGCGCCTCTGCATCCAGGAGAACCTGCCAGTACCCGCTCACCAGATCGAGCGTGCTAAAACAGCGACTGCCGAACAGGGCGTCCAGGCTGTCGTCGATCCTGGGTAGTGGGTAGGCATTCTGCTCCGTGATGGCGTTGAGACGCCAGTAATCAATAGAGAAGCGCCATTTCCCCTCCTTTTTTCCGGAGCAACACTACGGGGGAGCTCCAAGCTCCTCCGACGGTCTCGATGAGTCCTCGTTTGAGCAGGTCCTGGAACTGCCTCTTTGCCTCTGCCTCCTTTTCTGGTCCGAGTCTGTGATGGACTTGTCGGATTGGCCGAGTACCTTCCTTAAGTGGAATAGAATGTTCCTCTTCCGAGGTCTTTTCTATGTCGTCATCACCCGTACTAAATACGGCGGCATACCGATGCAGCAAGGTTGCCAACCTGGACATTTGTCCCCTGTCCTCATAGTTCGGCCGGGCCGACTGGAACAATTCTTCAAGGTGAGTCGGCACTCCATTGATTGAAGTCGGACTGGCGTCACACAGGTAGGGATCGTCCTCTTTGACCTGTGGGGCCTCCACTCCCGTGTACGTGTTGATAGTGTCTCTGGACCGAAAAGTCAGCGGCGGCTCCGTAGTATTCATACAGCGGGTGATGACTTGTCCCTTGGGTCCCGGCTGGTTCAGGCTACTGGCCACGGGAGGTTTGTCGGGAAATCCCTCGATTAGTGCCATGGGGCAATATTTCTGCATGGTGATGTGACAGTGTGCCATCTCTGTTCGGGCGGGAACCACTACCCCCTTATCACCTGCACTTTGCTCTGGAGCAACCGCCCATGCCGGTCTGTGCAACCTAACTGTCTGCCATCCACCCGAACCACCGATTGCTCAAACTCGAAAGCGCATTGATGAGCCACGAAGAACAACATTCCGAGAATGGCATCCTTGCACAGTCGGCTCACTACGAAAACCTCCTCCGTCTTCACATCCTTCAAGCAGATAGTTAGACAGATAATTCCGTAGAAGGGACGCTGTGTTCCGTCAGCCAATAGTCCGTGGCTGTCCCTCCCCTCGAGTCGGTCCTGCACGGCTACTGGCAATCGATCAAATACCTGCTTATTGATCAGATTGGTGGTGCATCCGGTGTCCAGTAGGAATTGGATGGGCCGCCCCTCCACTTTTCCTGGGAGGAATTAGCTCATGGAGTGCGGTCATCTGAGGGCTTGGGCCCTAGTGGTGTCCTCCAGGACATCTTCCGTGAGGCCTGGAAGGCTCTTTTTCCGTGGTGGGGCGAGGTCAGCACTTCTGGCCATACCACGCCGAAACAGTTCTGCTGCTCCCGTGATTGCCACTCCCAAGGCGGGCAATGCAGATGACAGACCGACGTGATAAGAGCCGGCAAGGCCGATCGAGCAACTAATGAAGCAGTCGGGCTGAGTCTTATTATCATAGTATGAGACTTGTCTATCAGTGAGCTGGCTCAATACACCAAGTTTCAGGATAAAGAAGATGATCAAAGATCAACAAAGTGATGGATAAAAGGGCAGAGTCTATTGATATATAGGGATCTTGTCCGAGCTAGCACAGTTGTTCAGCTTGATTGTTTTCCGTTGCCTACGTATTGTCTTTATGTACTTATATGAGTACTGGGAAAATATATATTCTTGTGGTTAGTAATATAAATGTATTTGTTCCTGACATATTTTTGATAAATCAAGAAATTGACAGCTTGATTTATTATATTTATAAAAATTTCATGAATGTATATAAAAAAGGCTTTATTTTAGTAAAACCATTATGTTTTGACAAAAAAAAATGTTAGTGATAAGACAACCATTCTTAATTGCTTTGATCTCAATATTATCACAATAAGGTAAACCCAAATGTTTTATTAGAATACGTATACACATAGATGTATACAACTAATTAATATAGTTTTATTATCATAATTTAAGCGTATTTTTCTTAATTTTGCATCTAGAGTATTTTGACTGAAACGTTGACAGTGGGTAAAATTAGCCCTTTGATATTGTATGTACAAATACACAGCAGTGTAGTAAATATATGTGACTTTCAAAAAGTGATAAAGTGTAGAAATAATAAATTTAGCCACATTCATAGTTTTGTGGTGAAACATCTGGTTTATAGTTCGACAAAAAAAGTACAGCATTTTCTGAAGACTGTGAATTATTACAGAAACTGTCTCATAAATTAACTATTATAATGAGGTATCTTTAATCTTCACCTTTTGGATGCGCACAGAGATATCAGTAACTTTATGTAAAGATGCATTAATCTATAATTATATAAAGTTAAGTGTTCATTACTTAGTTTTTTGATTTCTTATGTGCCAAGCTTTACCAATAAAATATGTATGTTGGTAGTTCTTGCTAGCGTTAGAAACAAAACAATTGCATCAAACTAAAATTAAACTCGAACAGACACATAGACAGGACTTACACAGACAGGCATGTCAGCCAACACGCCACGTGACAGGAATTCCATACTTAGGAATAATTGTGGACATGCTTATTTCACTTGCCAATTTTTAATACTGAGCTAGACTGTTAGTCTATTAGAGGATAGGTTCAAAGACTTCCACAAAATGCTACAAATACGTGTGTATGTAACATAAAATTATTCAAACTCGTAGCAAAATAATAAAACAATAGCAAAATAGCAAAACGTAAATAAACACTCAATTTCATTTTAAAAATAGTGGTTAATGCTTTATATGTTTATTAAAACAATTATTTAGGCAAAACTTTTTGTATTACTCATGCACCACTGGGCATTCAGCTTATGAAGTATACTTACAATTTTGAACAAACTCTCAATATCTCTGTGGCACGTGTGTTTGTAGAAAGTAGCAACTAACAGTCGAATAAACCAAGATCCATGAGTGGTGGACCTGATTGATCTGTATGCTGCAATGCATAGTAGGTTAAATAAACACTATCCGCACTCTTATATGGCATAGCATCATGGTCATCCTATGTAAGGCACAGTTTTTCTCAATAGTTGCTAGGATAAAACATTTGGCATTGAAAGTTTTTGGCAAAGTTTTATGATATCATTAGATTGACAGCTAAAGTGATGGATAAATATCAAAAAGAGGGTATATTAAAACTCCATCATAATTGATTGTATTAAGAGTGTGCTGCAAAGCAAGCAAGCTCAAAAGAAGTGTATTCGCTTTATAAACGAATGGGATAAACATTTTTAATGAGTAACTTAAAGTTATTCAACTGAATTTCCTTTGTCTTGGTTGCAAGTTATAGTATTTCTGTTAACTTTGGGATGAGCCAATCTTTTTTGGCTGTCATTTATTGCAGTATATTTTTCAAGTAATTTATTCATCACATATATCTTGGTACTCACATTCACAGCTAGACTTCATGATGAAAAAGTCATCGACGTTGAGTACAGTAGGATGAGCTGAAAGAGGGAGCTGATCATAGTCAGAACCAGGTAAAAAGGAAAGAAGTCCTGTGGTTCCTTTGGCAGCAATTACTGATGGAGTGGATAAAGATGCCTGCTGTTCACAAAGTAAGTTCACTGCTTTAGGAATTCGACTGATCTCTGAATCAGAAATTTCTTGCAAGTCACCAGAATCAACCCGATCTGAAACACAAAGTAGGTGATTGTAATCAAATTCATAAAAATATACAAGTCTCATCATGAATAGTATCTTGAAAATTTTACTCTCAGGTCAAAGTGTAATTGAAACTTTCCAGCTTTAAAGCCATGTTCAAAATGTCTACTATAATACATATGACTTTAGATATAATCAGAAACAGCAAACCTAAAAAGTGCTAATTGATTTATCCAGCATCTGGTAATTGGTTCATCTCAACTATTTTATGAATGGAATAAACATTTAGAGAAACTCAAACAGTGGTAGATATCAAACTGCTTTCTGATGATTAGTTAACTTCCTTACAGTCAAGATATAGTACTCAGTTATTACATACAAACCAATAGCAAATTATTTTATAGCTGTTCATAAGCTGAATGAAAGGCTAAAATCAAAGTTTTTAAGATTAGTTTGTAAAGTGGTACATGAACTTATTAAGTCCAAAAACTTATTAAAAGTCAGGCTCTTAAAATATAATATAGTAAAGCGCATGATGCATGTGCTAATATTTGAAAAAACTTTTCTATGAAGGTGCAACAGTAAGCCATAGTCTGCTCACACAACCTTTTCTAAGTGAGCTATATTCAATTAAACTTAGGTATAGGTATATAAAATGCCTGAAACACTTTTTTAGTAACTTTTAAATGGATCAAATATAATTTAGTTACATTTGAAATGAACCATAATTGTATCTTTTTGAAACCTAGAATATTAATAAAGACCAAAAATATATACTATTCATTCTTGCTAAATATTACATTAGTTACTACTTAGTTATACCTTGGGTAAACAAGTACCAGTGAAATGTATCATTGATTTATTGTGTAGATAATAGCTCAGACGTTGTGCAACTATGTTACAAAACAATGTATCACGCATAGGAAACATTAAACAACCATGACAGTGACATCTTTGATGTACTTGTTCACTATTGGTGAGCTACATTTAGATATTTGTAGTGAAACACGGGTCATTAATAACTTAGACAGAAAAAGCGAATAAGCAGCAAATTTAAGCCATTAATTTTTTGCTAAATGAATGCCATGTATTAATGATGAAGACAAGCAGCTAAAGTCAGACTAAGTTCAAGACACTAATCCAACTATAGAAAAATGGGATTTACATATATGTATTTAGCTGCTAAAAATATATTATATGAAGGTATATATATATAAAATATATGAAAACCTTTATAAACTATACCATGTTATACTAGTGTTTTTTTGATACGATACAACTTAGAGTGGCGACATTGGAATATTCGGCTCTTTCAGCTCATTACAGGTGTGTTAGTTCAATATTGACTAACGTAGACCACCATGTTGGTTGTGAGAGGACACACAAATAAAGCATACTTGGCACATTACACAGGCTTTAGCTACACCAAGTATGCATTTTTGGCTGTGTGCAGCAAGACCTTTGCAATGATAACAGTTATACCACAACGATCACCGGTTCAAGTAATAACCATGTGATATTAGTCAACAAAAGTCAAATATAAGTTTATTTCTTTTTATAAAGAATGCGGCTGATTTCAGGAATGTAGTAAGCAAAGCTTGTAGTTTTATCTTACAACGCCAAACAGTCACACAAATACTTTTAACTGTAAAATTGTTCAAAAACTCAAGGTTCACTTGGATTATTAGGGGCTGTTGACAAAATAATTTTAGGAAAGATTTATCTTATAAGTTCAAAATATGTTGACTTGTTCAATCTAGTTTTAATTAATGATGTTTCCAACGAAACGTCAAGTTACAAACACAAGTTATTATGATTTGGTCATTGAGAAAGAAATCATGCATTTCAGCAAATTAATATGAAAAGTTTCCTGATCCCAAAGTTAAACAAGTAAACAGCCCAAATCAAACTTGTGGTAGATGACTGCGAGAAGCAAAGCTTTTCAACAATATATGAATAATTAAGTAAGTACTGGAGTGCAGAGCACTGCATTCCCTTACCTCCAGAACATGCCTGGACTATGATGAGCTTAGGTTTACCAGCCATTGCAGGAAATCTCCTTGGAGACAAGCTGTCTCTAATAGCTACCAAAGAGAAATATTTTGCATGGTGGTCTAATAGCATGTCTGCATCAGCTCCATGGCTCATGATGACAAGTACAAACATTCCAAGTCTGTAGTGCTCCTCCCTGCTTGTTTCCTCTTGTATCTCTTTCAGTATTTTCTGTAAAACATTTTTGAATAAAGATAATCGTGAATGAAAATATTTATTAGCTTCTTCATTTTATTTATGAAATTACAAAACCTTTTAATCAAAAAATACTCAAATTGGCACAGAGACACCACATTGTAACCCATCCTGTAATGAAGGGGATGTATATTCAGATTCTGGTAAGAAGTATCAAACTCTATTGCAGATGATTGAACAGGACAATTTTCCTAAGAAACTCATGGTTGAAACTACTCATCACATATTGTCGAATGCACTGGCAATCATAACTGAGACGCCGTAATACATTTATAATGAAACTGTCCCATTGTGAAAAAGTTAAAGTATTTATTGCGTGTCTAGTACACAGTTGAACTGTTTATATAAAACTTAAGGTTTGTGTGAGACAACAGCGAGTACAGAAACTTATCAAATGATTGACAATAGATGATTGTTCAGATATTGATATTCAATCAGAATTATCTACTACCTGAAAGCTCAAGTCGGTAAGTTCTGCCCGGGTTTTGGCAACATCAAATTTTAGATCTTTTAACAGCTTCTCCAGGTTAGCATAGTCTATATCAGAGCCATGCCTTGTGTCATGCCTTGTGCCTGGTTGGAATGTTTTGATGTTTAAAATAAGGGCTCTTCCTCTTCTTTTCTTACTCATCTGATATACCTAAATACCAATTAAGTATTATAGAAGAACTGTAATAAAAATTTACTTTAGGAATATAATGAAGAATTTAATATTGCTTCACATGAAATGGTGTCCTAAGGGTGTGACCAAACTCTACAAAAGAATAGCTATAGTTGTAGCATGAGGTCCTAATTACAAGACGATAAACAACTATGTGTCAAACCAAGATTGTTGTTGAATATAGGCGTACTACGTAGTGTTATCTTTTTCAATAAAAACAAACAAGTTTTCTTATCCTGTAGAGCTAGACAAAGTTCATCATAGTTTGTACATTGTTGGAAGAAATGAGCTCAGTGTTGAAGCGTTAATATAGTGATCTGATTCTCTATCAATCCAGCAACACTGACCGCAACAAAGAGCTTGATTTGTGATCATTCAAGTTACTTGGGCATAATATAACAATGATAAAATTAAGCCATGTAATTTATGGGAAAACTTAGCTTCTGATAAACCCCCCATGCAGTTGCCAATACAGTGCACCCTCGAGATACGATTACCCTGATATACAATTTTTTCACCTTACAAAGTTGAACATTGTGATATCTTCACTTCGCTATACAAATTTTATTTGACTATACGAATTTGAGAAAAGTTTCACCCGAGTCAAAATTTGGCGGTCGTTGTACTCATAACACACGTCGAAATAACAAAGATGCCGAAATGCGGTTTGCCGAAAACATTTCCCAACGTTTAGAAGAGACACGATGACCGACTACTCTCAGGTCAGCGTTCCACTTGGGAAATTTTGTGAAAAGCACATAATCGAGGGCGAGTATTCGATTTTAGCGTTATAATCCCTCCACAAGACAAAGAGAAAATGATTTCTATGACAACATAGTTAGAGGTCGTCAATAAATAGGAAGAAGACGACTGTATTGTTAATATTGCTAAGGAATATGTTTGCAAACAATCAACAAAATTGCAATTATTAAAAATAAGAAATCCGTTAAAGCAAGCACAAAGAGGAACTTACGACTGATGACTTGAATGAGTTGAAAGCAATACACGGGATGTAGAAGAGACATAAAAACCTACATCGGCATAAAAGTGATAAGTGTTTATTTACCGATGTGAACTGTTACATAAAAACATTACTGTACAATGCATATCATTATTTATCTTCTTTGTGTGGCATTTTGTTTGTGCTTTATTGAATACATTTTATGTTTTATTTATTTCGTTTTGATTTAATGTTTTATTTTTTTGTTTAACTATGTATTTGCAGATAGGCCTGTTTTTACTACGTAAATACAAATCATCGTATGTATGTAACTCGTATATAACTAGCTACTCAAGATAGTTGACGCATCCATAATACTTTCTAGAAGTTGCCAAAACCATGCCCTTGAGGGTATAAATACGTACAAACCTCTGTATGTATGGGGACATTGATTTTTGTACACGTTTCATTCAAGACAAACTACTGTGCAACCTTCTCTGAATCATTTTACAATTGTTAGCTAGCTAGCAATTTTCTGCCCTGCACCAGCATTCACAGTGCGTGAGCAAGTGTCATCCTCAATAAGTAATAATCCACACTAAGTTGGCTTATGTTTTTCGAGCACTCACTGTACCAGCAGCAAAGTTGTGTCTTCCTGGCCATTTCTGCTTTTCACGACCCAAAAATAATAAACTAGATCAACAGCTCAAGTCACGTTACTCCAAAGGTATGTGTGTGTACACTACCGTATAGTAAAAAAAAATTCATTTTTTGATGACCATTATATGGTCAAGTGTAAGAGAAGCCGCTTTTTAGAATTGCAACACACAGCTTTAATGGTCAAGTTAGGTTTAAAAAGGTTTTAACCAGACTTGCGAAATGCTATAGCAAAAGCTGGGAGGCAAAAAGATTTTAGTGATGAACAGCTAAAATTTAATGAAATAGTTAAAAGTACATACTGAAACTCAGCTTTAGCTAGCTTTGAATGTGTGTTTAGTAACCTAAACATATTTGAAGTGAATTAAAAGCTTACATTGTACGTACGTCTTGATAGTAAGAACTCCTTATCGTGCGTACTGCTTTTCGTACACACTTGATGACTGATGTTGCATTTTACAGTTTTGCAGTTTATAATCACTCGGTGCACTTAATACAATGCAGCTACTGTAGGTAACTATAGTTACTAAAGTTAACATATAATTTTGTTACAAATTTTTAATATGTACAACATTTTTTTTAAATTTCGGACGATTTTTACCAATTCTTTTTGCATTGTGTAATTACAATGGTTTCTATAACCCTACATACGATTTTTTCACGATACGATGCCAATATTGGAACGGATTAACGTCGTATCTTGAGGGTGCACGGTAGTGCTGGGCACGAGTACTTCTTGGTCAACGGGTTTAGACCCGCCCCCTTCTGTTCGGGTTTTTCGAGTATCAAGTAGCTAGTGGTGCTGGGCTCGGGTATTTCTTTGCCTACGGGTTTTTCGTGTATCGGGTTTGTTGATATGGATTTTATGTTTAAATTTTCTAAACAGATGTATCTTCAAATTTACAAATCAATTATATTTCTTTTCAATTTATTTATCATTTTTCACAGTTTTTATCGACTGAAATTCGTACTCGCAGCGTTAACAGGTGGATTGTTAAACAGTCAAGAAAGTCTGGGGCTACAGGGCATTTTCGTGTAAACAGGTGGCAGAAGATAGGGTCTATGGTAGCTTAATACTTAAGCATGTTCTATGTACTTCTCTGACTTTTTGTAGATGGTGCTCCAAATCTCATAAAAAACTTTACATTATTGGCTTTTTCCGTTAGTAAGGCTTGTTGGCTTAGTAAAACTTGGTTATAATGAATTATGTAAGCCATAATAGCTAGCTGTAATAATCAATTTAAACAGAATTATTAAATTTTCACTGCTACTACCAACGCTGATGGCTGTTTCTAACAAGGTGATAGCGGAAACAGATGAAGGACCTATGCGTTATCGGTGATAGCGAACACGCGCCGTATTAACCCTTTGACAGGGGAAACGACCAGAATGTCGTTTACCGGTTGCGTGGGGAAACGACATTTATGTCTATTTCGGTAGACGTTTATAAAGCTGTCGTCTAGTAACGTTAAACAAAGGATATGAACACTAGTAAGTTTTAAATATCATCAACAAGATATCAGTCGATGATTTACAATATGAAACGATTATCTGAGAGGCGTTGCTTTGTGCTAAAAGCTAAACAAATCGCGATTCCTTGGAAAAGATTAAAAGTTGGAAAAACCAGTCAACATCGGCTCGACTTTCAAAACGGTAAAATAAAAGATTATTTTATCCTGCGATCGTTAGTGATTTTTTTGTCTGATCAGAATAAAATTAATTCAAATGATAGAAGTGATGTAAACTTTTTTGGACTTTTAATATACTTGGAATATTCAGAGAAAACTATCGTTATGGTGGCTCGCACGGCTACGATATAGCGTTTGACTCTACCGAAAAAGATGCTTCCAAGCATTTCAGACAGGGACAATTGCCCATGGTTGTAATTTTTTTTTAGTAGTAGATATGTGAATGAATGTATATGTACAAAAAATTTTGTTCATTGAACTAAATTTAAGATTTGAGCTATGCATGTTCATAAAATATCGATTTTATTGAATTTTCGAAAATAAATTACACGAGTCTCGGTTGTTTTTGGGGGGGCTTATACCTGGTCAAAGGGTAAAAAAGGCATAGATTTGTTTACGAAGTCGATTTGGCTGATTGCGCAAATAAAATTTGATGTAAGTATTTCTTCTCACCTTTTAATGACAAGTAATCACTGCTTGACTACAATATTTCTAGTAGGTATAGTAAATAAGGTATGATATGTTTTATTATATCTATTAAATTAAAGACTCGTTAAACCCCATTGTCATGCCTCCTTAGCAAAGATGACACAGAAATGCCCTGTGGTCCCAGACTAAGAGCGCAGGGTGCAATAGACCGAGTTTTTGGTAACACTACCCAACGGATCCGTGTACCAAAACCCGAACTTGAAAGTCAAAACCCGAACCCGAAGGACCAGAATACCCGAAATCTCTATTACCCGATACTCAAGAGAAGATTATCCCGCGAGTTCAACGAGTAATACTACCCGTGCCCAGCACTAGTGCACAGTATCTTACAATATCTTCTTTACTTTAGATAAATACCTTGTCCTTGTTTGTGTAGAGATCTTTAATTTTTTTCTTTCGAACAGGAACCAGTCTCATGCTGATCAAGGGAGAGGAAGTCTTGTCACAATAACTTTCTTCACTATCAGATACATCACTCTCATCATCTCCTGTTGATATTTCTACAGGAGGCACTCCTTCATCATCACTCTGAGCTAAAGTTAAAATTCTGCCTAATTAAATATTGTGATGAGGAGCATTTTGAGCAAAGCACATTCAAGTACCTAAATAATACACTGATGAAATCACAATTGTAAATAATTTGTTAATAAATGATTTGATTTGTTAATTTCTCTAAAGTGCTTAATTAGTATTTGTATATTCATAAAACATGTAGATGAGTGAAGTGTTTTAAATATATATGTTTCCTATGCAAGTGCTCACCTTGTTCAAAATTGGATTGGCATTGCTCCAATTTGGATAGAAATTCCTTCAGCTTTTTGATCTCATTGTCAGTGAGGTGAAAGCCTAAAATTTGAAATTGAAAGTTTATTAATAGTCTTTTCTGTCTGAATTCAGAAAAAAGTTTGTTTGTTCTTTTGCAGAAACTACCTTTTATCAACTCCCTTGAGTAATAATGTCTGTCAGTTAATAACCAGAGTACCAAATACAAGGTAAAAAGACTATTTGTTTATTAAATGTGAATTAACCGAAATCATGGATAATTGCGGAAACTTAAAATATACAAATGACTTACATGGAAACCTCAAAGGCGTTGGCACTTTAACTGGAGCTGAGGAACGTTTTTTGCAAATCACTGGTTTTATTCCGGAATAATCCGTAACCTTGACCTCAGGTTTCCCTTCATCTGGTTTGTACTGGAAGTAAAGCCAAGGAGGATTGTCCTGAATGTCAGGTTCTTGACTGCCGATGAAGAAGCAATGGGAGCAGTAGGTACGAATAGTTACACGACAAGCTTTCCATGACTGAAACAATTGACAAATGATGGCTTCTGTCACACGAATCAGGCACTTCCAGGACTCGCTAAGCTCTTCAGTAGAGGTCGAAACATTCACCTCGACGAGTCTTTTCTGCAAATGATGTACAACACTTGTGACGCTGTCTCCATGCGCGATGTTGACCCCATTCTTCAGAGCAGAAGTTTCATGACAATGGTTTTGGAGAAGATTGAGAACTGTTACTGACATTTGCTGATGAACATACTCTGGTATAGACAAACCTCCAAGAAGGATGTCTAATCTTAGTTGAAGTTTGTTTTTGGTCTTAAACAAGACTCCTGGAGAATTTAAAGCCAATGCTGGGACTAAATATTCAGCATTTGGCGACTCTTCAATTGGACCATGAATCATCAAAAAAGAACGTAAAAGCTCCCTTGATACAGCAAATGGGAATGACGAATCCTTAAGAAGGTTTTTCAGAAGAGCTTCTGCCAAGACACCATCATACAACAGTCGTTGTACAAGTTGTTCGTATTCAAATTTGCGAATTTCTCTACCGTGATGAGGGAAAACTTTAAACTTGGAAAGATGATTGTCCCACTGTTCTTGTGAAGAATGATGGAAAAGCAGATTTATCACGGAAGTGATTTCACTGAACCTGTGAAGAATGAAAGATGAGAGGCTTTCAATCTTTTCAAAGAAAAACACCCGACCGGCATTGTGCATGTAGCGCAGGATAATCAGTGGATCAGCATTTGGAAAGTTTTCGAGCACTGTTGAAACTTCCACATATGGCTGTTCAGAGAACTGTTGGATGAAACGCTCAACAGAATTCCATAGTTTGGGTAGTTCTACAATATGCTCTTTACATCTTTCATTTAGCTTCTTTTTAAGAAGTTCTATGTTAGATGTCTCTTTCAGATTGTTTCCAAACTCAAAAATCTCTCCTTCATCAAACAATGGTAAGTTCATGTTAGACAGATGCTCAACCACGGTCAACATCTTTGGAAAGATAGTTTCAAGTCGCCTTTCTTCTTCTAGCAATTTCCCTCGTATTGACTCAGCTTCGGTGAGAAGGTCTTCCCGTGCTTGACTCCTCTGAGCACTTGTCAGCTCATCTGTGTGAGTGAGAACAAGAATTGGTGGGCCGAGCTTTGGACAAGCCAGATAGAGATGAGATAGCCAATCGAAACACACCATTTTACATGCTTCTTCTTTTCCACTTTCTTGCACATTTTTCGCAAAATTCGCCAAATCCACTACTATCAGAGGTACACATCTCTCTTTGCTGAGAATTTGGTATGCAAGATGATAAACTTGATTACCACCATAATCGAAAAGCTTGACTTCAGCGGCCTCAAGAGGCAAATCTTCTACTTGAAATACTCTGGTTGTCTCATCTTGTTCAGAGCTTCTATCACGGTGTGTCAGCACACGTTTGCCAGTTTTCAATGTTCTAAATAAGCTTGTTTTGCCAGACAGCGTGTTTCCAATAACAGCTACTGGCACTTCTACCAACTTTACTGGCTTTTCAGCAGCAAGATCAACAAAGAACTTTCTGATAGCATATATTCCTTGCTTACAAACACTGTATGGAGGCATCTTCAAGTTTACACACCCACTACACTCAAGATGAACAAGACTCTTCATCTTTAAGACTGCTCTGTCTATTTTTTCCAACTGTGTGTTTTCCATCAGATTCAGCTTCTTTAGCCTTTCTAGCTTGTAAATCCAGAGTGGAAAAGACTGAATTTTGTTGAATGACAAGTCCAAAGATCTCAGCATCTGAAGACTGTGGCATCTAAAATATAGTTTTTTTACTGTTTTGAACTATAAACACACTTTGGCCAATATTGTTGTTACATCCAAAGGCAGCGTCACTAACATAGAAAACAGCATATTACTTTAGATCCAACTATGCAAAGCTTCATTTTAAATTTTAATGCATTATTATGATTGAAAACAACAAAATTATTGCAAATTTCTTCATTATATTATTGGCTGAAGGTGCTGAAGAATGTCATTAGTTGTGTTATAGCTACACCAGATTAATTCTTTAATAATTAGAAATATTATCAAATTGGAGTAATATCTCATGTAATCATATATTAAATATGTTCTGTTAAAATTATTTTAAATTAGGTTGCACATTTTTATACATAAATTCACTCAGCAAAAATTTGGCGAACCAAAATGATTGAGCATATATATATATATATATATATATATATATATATATATATATATATATATATATATATATATATATATATATAGGTTCAACATTGATATAGTGATTAACATCAAAACTTATCAACTTTTTGATAAATAGTAAAATAACTAAATTAATCTGATTTTTGTCTTGTCTTGTCCTGATTTTTGTCTAAAGTCATGGCAACAGCACAAGTTTATCAATTTCGCTGAACCGCATTGAAAGATAAAAGTTCATTAGAATGAACTGTCTTATATTTACAGTGTACGATGTCAACAGGGTCAGAAGACTTACAAAACCAGCAAGGCAAAAGCTTTGCTAGAAGATATAAAATCGTTACATCATTCTATGATTCAGCATTATTTAACCTGCACAACAGCTCAATAACCTATAAACTGGAATACTATGTTTGTTGGCTGATTATACAAAATATCTGTGTTTAATGCAGAGAGCAAAGAGCCTACGATTAACATTAAAACTTCTTATTGTACACAGTATTTGAATTGTTTTTAAACATTATGCAATGCTTAAAGAAGCTACAGTTAAGGTATTCAGACCTTCTAGTTTATTCCAATTTTTTGCTACATCTTTGAAATTTCAGCTTCTGGCTTGATAATTTGTGTATTAAACCTAATGAAACATTAGAAAATTAAGTAGAAGTTGAACTATTACAAATACGTAATAAGAAAAACCAGCAAACATGTCTCAAGTTAAGTTATATTTAGACACGATTTGAGATTCCTCTCTAGCCACCAGATTGCTTTAAAAGAACATTTTACCTGCCTCAGCTGTTTATAAACATACTTGTAGTTATTAATACAATATTGTTTAGTATATAGCCAAGAATTGTTCAATGTAACCAAACAGAATTGCAGGTTAGCCTAAAATTCACCGCTCTGTTAATATTTTTGCTACTAAATTTATTTCTAGATCTGCCCAATTTAATTTTTCTATTCACACAAATGTTGATATAACGTCCCTAAATTTGTTATAACTTGAAAAAAATAAAAAAATCAATTTAATTTTTTTTAAATGTTGTTCAAAATAAGATACTTTTTTTAGGAAATGGTAAGCACATTAAGTTGACTTTCTTTAAAATGGTAAAAACTTTCACAAACTTTACGAAAAATATTTTGCCAGCGATTTCGATAGTCGTATTTTTACTGTCGCCATAATATTTGGTCTTTATTACAGTTTTTCAAATGAAATACATGCATTAAAAGACAGAATCACTTGATATAGAGTGACTGAAAACTCAATAGCAAAGAATTTTAGAGGCTTCTACAGCTTAAATGATCACAATATTATTTTTTGTCGGTTCTTTTTCCGCGTTGAACTTTCTGTTTGATAATTAAGAAACTGTTAGTGAGAGGCCTGCTGATCAGTCTATTTTTGTTAGCAACAAGCTTGTTTTCATAAAGACTAGATTTTATTGATCTATTTGAAGCAAACAAAAAATAATCATAGATAAACTAACACATTGTATAAAAGCTGATGTATTGGCTTCCAGCAACAAAAAGATGGCAACCAGAGCCAAGACATCGGCTTGCGTTAGTAAAAGAGTTAACTATGGTTAAAGCGGCAAATTCAAAAGACATGAAGTAAGAACAGAACTCTGTGTTTATAATGCAAACTTATACACCTATTTATGAGCTATTCACATAACACAAACTGAAAATACTAAGGAGTCACTTATTTTAAGTTGGAAGTAATTGTTATGAAAGCTCTAATTGTACTGTTGTAAAAAATGTTCTCTAAAAGCGAGTTCAAAGTTGATCATGTGTCAAGGTAAGTGATTTACTTTGCAAAAAAAAGTTAAGATTTTATTTGCGTATCTACGCAAATTTTAAAATAAATTAATTAGTTTTTGTGATGTTTTGATAGATGACAAATAAATAAAGTATAATCTATTGATAGGGAAGAGGTAGTAGTAAAATGAGCGATTGACAGCAGCTGTGACCTGACACCATTATGAATATGTTAGAATTATAAGGCTATAATAACAACACAAGCAACTACTGTGAAACAAATTGTGTTTTGAGAAATAAAAAATGTTTAATTCTATTTCTTTTGAAAATTTTCACCTTTCTATTTACCTATTGGTCACACCGAGCCATAATTGACAGATGATAAACAATTCCAAGAATATTCTTATGCATTAAACTGAACAGATTTTACAGTAACCTATTTTACAATAATTACTTTTTGATACAATTAATAATGGTTAATATTATTTTTTAAAGTATTATTAATTTTGAGATTCTAACAGCACATTTAGAGTTGTAACAGTTGTTACTGAGCTATCAAAATATATTTACTTGGAATTTTATCAGAAATATTTTGAGCACAATACTAAAATATTAATTCATAGTTTCACTCAAAAACACTATTACTTATGAAGTAAAATTGCATGGTATACATTCAACACAAACTATTACTTTAAGAATCATTGTTAATATTACTTGGACATTTTTATGGAAACTTCAAATGAGTAACATTAGACAACGAATTCCTACTTGAAACGCTGAATTTTATATCTCTAACTACCACTTGTAGTCGAGAAAACCAAGTTGTAGATGTTTATTCGTACAAAAATTAGCATTTAACAAGAATACAAATCATAGCTTTCTGGCCAAATGAAGTACTGTAGCAAAATTTTGCAAATTTTTCTTCTAATTGTTGGTAAAATTTACTGAATATTAACTATCATATAATTATATGGATATGAGAGTAGTAACATAGGTTTAGGAAATATAAGAAATAAAGGTAGTGATGGTGATAATTATATATGGTCTAATTTACTCTTACTTCAACTGACTAAACTTTTGGCTACTATAGCTTACATATTATTCATCAGTTTTTTGCATGTTATATTTCTGGCATTTTACATATATATTTAAAACAGTTTAAATATGCTATCAAGTTTTACCCTTTTGAACCTTGACAGTCGGTTTTCTGGCATTGCCAAGGGTGTGTCAAAATCCTTAACGACTGGAATTGCGGCATTCACGTGGCTTTGTTTACAAAAGCCGTTTCTAAGTAAAAGCGTAAACTAATCAAATTAATTCTTGCACAGGATGTTAGACCAAAAAATTATCTTTCATTTGTAACAATTTTCATATATCTTTATCTACTTTCTTCATAATAATAACAAATCTTTATTAGGACGATATTGCAAAAAATCGATACCGCTCGCTCGTTGGTAGGTAATAAATGATTGTGTTGCAAATAAAGAGTATTATGATATTAACTTGAATATTCTAGAATAAATTGAATAAAGAAATAATGATTAACATGTGCTCGAAGAATATGATACCAGTGTAAATGTTTTTTACAAGTTTTTAAAATCATACTAACTTTTATAGTTTTAGCTTGAGTCATGGTGAAATAAAGTTTTTTTCTGTTTGACGAAATTTATTGGGGTTGCCCGATTTTTTACTAGTAAACCTAATATAATTGTATTATGAGCGCAATTAGAAATATTCAGTTAAAGTTTAAAAACTTCGGATCTTTGGACAAATTGCTCAGGGTTGCTGACACACATTGACAAAAACGACCAGGATTGAAAGGATTAAACTGTGAAGCTTTTTGAAAACCATTAGGTTTTATGTTAGAAATATTTCTTCTTCAAGTGTAATCTTTTTACACATTTTGCCAAGTATTACAAAACTGAATGATTAGACGAGTAGGTTGAAATTTGATTATACTTAAATATTATGATAACCAGATTGGTACGAATTTGTTTAAATTGTCTCAATGTTTTTTGTGCTTTCTATTTTTACTTTTAAGAACCCTTTCAATTAAAGAAACGTTGTATCTATTTACTTTATGCCCAGCTCCAATCAGCAATTTTTTCAAATCAAATAATCTTTCTAATATGGTTTTTATGTATGAATATGTGGTTAAATGCTGGTAACACAGAGTTTTGGCCAAAAAGATTTATTTATTCTGGTATGAACCAGCATAACCTCCAATTCTAAGAGGTTTCACAACAAAAAAGTAAATGATATTCTACATCATATAAATTATACAGTTCTGCTCTGATAAGTGACTTAGTTTTATTTGCTCATTATATGATGTGTTATTAAGTATTGTAGATATAATATAATCATCTAGGGCAATAAATGATAGCTGAGAATATACGTGTACTTTATCTCACTTTTGCATATTTAAAAGTATTTTGACTGTTATATATTGGGAGATGTTGAAACATTGTGTGACTGTGTTTATTAATGTGTTAATTGATGAATGAATATTGACTGGAAGACAAACTACTCACATAAACTAAACATTAACTCTTTCACTACCGCAAGCCAGTGTATCGGCTCGGGTCATCACCTGTTTGTGGCTGGAAGCCGATACATCGGCATTTAAACAGTGTGTTAATTTAGTTATAACTACTCAGCTTTTGTTGCAGATGAACCAAAAAGATCTATCTCCATAAAAATAAGCTTGTTTTTAACGATATTGACTAAACTAATCAGCAGGCTTCTCACTAGCGGCTCATTGATTACAAGACAGAAAGTTCGCTGCGAAAAAACCAGAGCAAGAAGGAATACCACTATTGTTTACAGCTGTGGAAGATTGTAACACCATTAGTCATTGGGACTCCAATAACTGTATATCGAGGAATTCTGACTCTTCTAGTGCATGTGTTTCATGTGAAAAACTGTAATGGTAACTGAGTAATATATTGACAGTCAAACTATGACTCTCAAATTTGCTAGCAAAATAATGTTGGTAAAGTGTGTAAAATTTCGTTGTTGTTTAATAAAACTCATTAAATTTTTCAATTTATTTCCTAATAAAATATCTTCTTTTCAACAAATTCTTTTTTAAAGTGCATGGATATCTTTGTTCTTTCTCATGCTATCACAAAATTAGTGATGTTATGTCGCAATTTGTGTAAATAGAAAAAAAAATTCGGCCAGAGCTGGAAGTAATTTCGGTAGCAAAAAGGTTTAATTATCTGCAAAAAATGTGAAACTTTATAACAATGTGTGTCTTAATAACAGATGTTGGTAAAAATTCCAAAACATCTGATGGAACAAAAAAAATCTGAAAAGTGTAGCATGAGCTTATGATATTGATGCACAGAATTTTTAGTGCCTCAACAGAAAATGTATGGGTTGATAATTTGGATAAATAAAAACTTTTCAAAATATGGCTATGAGCTGTTAATGACCTGTCCTATCAAAACATCAGCATGATATGTAAATTGTCATAGAAACCAACTACATTGTAGATCACCAACAGAGCCAGTCAGGAAAATGACTGAGCTGTGTAGATATTTGGCTGGGTCGGTACAATAAAGATATCTTGGCAAATTTTCCAAAGAAGTACGAGGAGCTAATTGCTGTACCTATATAAATAATAGCTGCGCTTCTGCTTAGTAAGAGAAGAAAAAAAAAACAACAAAAAAAAGATAAGCGCTAATCTACTATATAGACGGCAATTGTAGTCTGACTGTTTACCTGTATGCGTATGTATGTGTCCGCCTTTTAGAGTACCATACTTTTCGGACTATTAGCAGTTACTAGGCATCTAGGGCGCATTAACGGGAATCTCCGGTAGTGCGCTTCTATACATAACCTATTCATCGTTTGCTGTTTTCACACAAAAATGACAAAATAATTACAACTCTATGGCCTTCTTTTAACTTCATGACACGCGATGCTTTTTTGTGCTCGACGTATTAGGGCTAATTTGTTTTCGGCAAAACGATATCGACAATAGACTCTCTCAATATTACAATTTAGCGATTAAATTTTATTAATTCTATGAAACAAGATGTTGTTTTTGTGAACCTTCATTTCTGGCTTTTTTAAAGGTTCAATTGCTAAATCGCTGTTAAGATCACTCACTACTTTTCACGCCGACAATTGTATTATCTCGAGTAGGAATAGCATCTATATTCTCTCACCTTCGACCAGGCAAACACACTACAATATTTTATTTTTACATAACATATTGTCGTACCAGTGTCGTCGTATTCAGAATTTTGATGGATAGCTGTCGGTGGAACTGTAACTTTTTTTATACACACACTTCTATGCAAGAACTGTTATTATTAATTCAACATATTCACAAATTTTATTTTATTTTCTCAGTTCGTATTAATTGTATCATTACTGAATCATCTCATATTGTAATCATTGCCAGACAGACTCAATCTAGCTATTACTTGCTAATTATTTCACTGTTACATCTAAACCCTTAGAGTCGTTTTATTTTTAAAGATTATTTGACCTGCACGAAACCTTTTTTTTTGTCATGATATGAAGTTTAAAAGTTGTTTGACAAAGTAAGTTTGAAAACCTTTACAGTGGTTTTAGGTAAAGAGGCAAGTGTTGTTATATGCTAAATACAAATCAATTTTCTGTTCAGTTTTTTTTTATTACCTGGGCAACGCTGGGTCATACGTCTAGATGTATTAGCTTACACATATTTCCTGTTAAACCTAAACCTTTAGTTTTTTGTAATTAATTTCACATTTTACAACAAAAATTTGTAAGATTACTGTGATATTTATTGTGTAAGATTGCAAGTGTCAGTTATTCTCCACTCTTTTATATTTACATAAACTGACATACTTTGATAAATATATATATAGACATACAAATTTAAATTCTCTTATTACATTTATAATCTTCTTATGACTTTTGAAGTTTATAATATAAGTTTTTTAAAGTTTGTTTCATCGTTGTTTATATTTCAACTTGCATTCTTTTAAACATAAATTGAGTATGGTGTTTGAAGTTTAAACATTATTCATTTTCTTATCACTGTTATCATTACTTGATAAGTTTCTAATCTTTATTATTAATATTATTATTTTATTCAACCATTTTTGGCAGACATTGTTCTAATAAAAATTCCACTACACTAGAAATTCCACTGTCATACAGCCCATGACCAAAGTGATATTGGAAAAAAAGAAAGGGTACTGATAGTTGAGAAATGCAATATTAGCAGTAAAATAAAACTGTAGCGCAATAGGATAACTGCAATGGTAGCTGTAATGTACTGGGTGTGGGTGTTATTATGTACAACAAACAGCAATAATGAAAGGAAAATATGTTTATTTTTTCCCCCTGCAATAGGAGAAATGCAATATTGGCCAATATTAGAAGTAAAATGCACTGATATTATTAGAATAATCAATATTATTAATATAGTAATAATAGAAAACCAATGCACAATTTCGTTTACATTTCAAAATTTCATAGCTAACAATATCGAGAAGTTGTGGTATTTATATATTTTTAGAAAAATTATTTAAAAAGTGTTTGGTCATGACAAACAGTAATAATGAAAGGAAAATATTATGTCTATTATAATCTCTCCCCTGCAATAGGGGAAATGCAATACTGGCCAATATTAGAAGTAAAATGCACCGATATTATTAGAATAACCAATATTGTTAATATAGTAATACAGCAATAATAGAAAACCTACGAGCGTTCACGCGTCTGGAAGATTTCTGCAAACTGCAGCAAAATAAAAGCTGTTATAAAAGTGTTATAAAGCTGTAGGCCTAATCTACTGTAATGTATGTAATTCAACAACAATAAAGAAATATGTTTATTATAACTCTGAAATCCAAAATTAGAAGTAAAATGGCAAGCTACTGTGTACTATACACAGTTTGAAAGCTGGTTGCGTTGAATGTAGAACGGTTTTCATAGCGATCTTTAACAGAAAGCGAGTATGAACATTCACACGTCTGAAAGTTTCATGCAAACTGCAGCAAAATAAAAAGTGTTCTCGTCATAAAGGGGCGCTGTAGTTCGGCCCTAGCTTGTACATAAGTTGTAAAGAATTCTGGTTAATATTTTAAAAAATGAAACCTTCGGTGATTGAACAAAAAACATAGGCTGATAAACTGTGTACCACAATTTCGTACCTATAAATCGGTCAACGCCTCAAACAGTCTATGTTTATTACAGAAACCTTCGAATAAATTTGATTACAAGTAAACAATGCCATAGACTGGTGAAATGTGCACGTTATTTTTTTGCGAAATGCGCATGACTTAATCGTTCTATTCTCTGTCGCCCGCCGTTTCAATTTCCGGTCTTAACTTTTATTAAACCAAGCTTTTCAAGCGTTTTGTGACGATTTTCGTCCTAATAAATCTGTCTATTTGTGTATATTCCAATCAGATGGGTAAGTTTTAAGAGATTTTCGAGAATAAGATACAAGTTTGCTTTAAACACAGCTGTAATACACAGCTATACAGTAAGAACCTTTCTTTAACCTATCTATTCATAACCATCATGACAGGTCCAGCTCTTCTAGTGAACTCAATGAAGTGATAGATTCAGGAAGCACTTTAATATGACTACCAGAGAGCTTCAACTTTCTCAGCGATTTCAGAGAGCCCAAGCTGCAAACGAAATATATTAAACAAATTTTTCCTTAGTGTAATGTTTATATCATTAACCTAGGTTTAATTAAATTTGCTGAAAGATACAAATTTGCTTTAAACACAGCAATAATACACAGCTATGCAGTAAGAGCTTTTATTTAACCTATCAAGTCATTATCATCAACTTTTTATTTAAAAGACCATATAAATGAGCTACGAATGTCTACCAATTGCTAAACTATCAAAGGTTGCGGACATTTTACTTTTCAAAACTGTGTTTGGGCACTAAAGAAAGCTGAACTAAATTAGTTACATTAGAACCATGAAGCAAAGTTATGTCTGAGAATTATATTAAAGCTAGTAGACTGGCAGCCCCTTGTACCTTTAGAGATTGTCATGTGTAATAACGATTTCTACAGTTATTCATAGATATGGAGAGGAGGTTGAATGGTGCAGATGGAATTTTCTTCTACATATTCTAAATTACACCTTCTGGCTTAATAATTTGTATATTAAATTTAATAAAACATTGGAAAATTAAGTAGAAGCTGAACTATTACCATTAAGTAATAAGCAAAACAAGCAAAAATGTCTCAAGTGAAGTTATATTTAGACACAGTTTATGATTCCTCTCTAGCCAACAGATTGTTTTAAAAGAACATTTAACCTGCCTCAGCTGTTTATAAACATGTTCGTAGTTCTTAATACAATATTATTTAGTATATAGCCAAGCATTGTTCTATGTAACCAAACAGAATTGCAGATTAGCCTGAAATCCACCGCTCTGTTAACAATTTCGCTACTGACTTTATTTCTAAATCTGCCCAATTTAATTTTTCTATTCACACAAATGTTGACATAACGTCCATAATTTTATTATAACTTGAGAAAGAATGAAAATATCCATTTGATTTTTAAAAAAGGTTGTTCAAAATAAGATACATTATTAGGAAATGGAAAACATATTAAATTAACTTGAGTTGAAATAGTAAAAACTTTTACAAACTTTTACAAACTTTACCAACAATATTTTGCCAGCGATTTCGATAGTCGTATTTTTACTGTCTTCATAATATTCGGTCACTATTACAGTTCTTCAAATGAAATACATGCACTGAAAAGACAGAATCACTTGATATAGAGTGACTGAAGACCCAATAGCAAATAATGTTTGAAGCTTCTACAGCTTAAATGATTGGGTATTATTTTTTGTCAGTGGTTTTACAGTGGTAAACTTTCTGTTTGATAATCAAGAAGCTGTTAGTGAGAGGCCTGTTGATTGGTCTGTATAATTAGCAACAAGCTTGATTTCATGGAGACCGATTCTTATTGGTCTATTTGAAGCCAAAGCTGAATAATCATAGATAAACTAACACATTGTGTAAAAGCTGATGTATCGGCTTCCAGGAACAAAGAGATGGTAACCCGAGCCGATCGGCTTGCGGTAGTGAAAGAGTTAACTATGGTTAAAGCGGAAAATTCAAAAGACATGAAGTAAAAACAGAACTCTGTGTTTATAATGCAAACTTGTACACCTATTTATGAGCTATTCACATAACACATACTACAAATACTAAGGAGTCACTTGTTGAAAGTTGGAAATTGTTATAAAAGCTCTAATTATATTGTTGTAGAAAATGTTCTGAAAACGAGAGTTCATAGTTGATCATGTTCAAGGTAAGTGATTAAAATTGCAGAAAAACATTAGATTCTATTTGCATATCTACGCAAATTATATAATAAATTCCGTATTTTTTATGATGTTTTGATAGATGACAAATAAATCATGTATAATCTATTGATAGAGAAGAGGTAGTAGTACAATGAACAATCAGCAGCAGCTGTGACCTGACACCCTTATGAATATGTTAGAATTATAAGGCTATAATAACAACTACAAGCAACTCCTGCTTAACAAATTATGTTTTGAGAATTTAAAATTGTTTAATTATAATTCTTTTAAAAACTTTCAATTTTCTATTTACCTATTGCTCACACTTGCAGATGAAAAACATTTCGAGACTATGCATATGCATTAAATTAAACAGATGCTATGTTGTACCTATTTTACGATATGTACTTTTTGATACAAATAATAATGTTTATTTGTTTTAAAATTGTTATTATTTTTGAGATTCTAACAGCACATTTAGAGTTGTAACAGTGCTTACTGAGCTATCAAAATCTATTGACATTGAATTTTATCAGAAATATTTAGAACACTATAAGAAAATATTAATTCATCGTTTCACTCAAAAACACTGACAGTTATAAAGTAATTTTGGAGGGTAGAAATTCAACACAAACTATTACTTTAAGAATCACAGTTAATAATACTTGGATATTTCTTATGGAAACTTCAAATGAGTAACATTAGACAAGGAATTCCTACTTGAAAAGCTGAATTTTATATCTCTAACTACTACTTGTAGTCATGGAAACCAAGTTGTAGATGTTTATTCGTACAAAAATTAGCATTTATCAAGAATATAAATCATAGCTTTCTGGCCAAATGAAGTACTGTAGCAAAATTTTGCAACCATTCCATCCAATTGTTGGTAAAATTTACTGAATATTAACTATTATATATTATTATATATTAATTTGAGACTAGTAACATAGGTTTAGGAAATGTAAGAAATAAAGGTAGTGTTGGTGATAATTATATATGGTATAATTTAATCTCACTTCAACTGAATAAACTTTTGGCTACTATAACTTACATATAATTCATCAGTCTTTTGCATTTTATATTTCTGGCATTTTAAATAAATTTAAAACTGTTTAAATATACTATCAAGTTTTAACTTTTTGAACCTTAACAACCGGTTTTCCGGCATCGCCACGGGTGTGTCAAAATCCCTAACGGCCGGAATTCCGGCATTCACATGGCTCTGTTTACAAAAACCGTTTTGAAGTGAAAGTGTAAACTAATCAAATTAATTCTTGCACAGGATATTAAACAAAAAATTTCTCTTCCATTTGTAACAGTTTTCAAATATCTCTATCTACTTCCTTCATTATAATAACAAATCTTTATTAGGACGATATCGCGAAAAAATCGAGACCGCTCGTTCGTTGGTAGGTAATAAATGATTGTGATGCAAATAAATAGTTTTATGATATTAACTATAATTTTCCAGTATATTTTGAATTAAGAAATGATGATTAACATGTGCTCGATAAATATGACACTAATGTAAATGG